>NW_027319400.1:0-4073 GCF_032062135.1 Pyxicephalus adspersus
CCCCCCCAGTCAATTGGACCCTTACATCCTTTTATTTAGATTGTGGTAACAAAATCCCTACAGAATAAAACTATCTGTGTTTAGTTTCACTTCTAAACACTTTATTTTATATACATAGGTAAAATGTGGACTTATTTCAAGATTCTCTACTTGAAGATGAAACTGCTAAGCATGATGAGACTACCAACCCCCCTTCCCCACCACCATACACACATTAATGTTTCCCTTACATTGTGATTGGTGAAAATACCTGTTTTACTCCGGGAGTTGTTGGAAAGACCACTTTTAATTGGTAGTCTGTGAGAAGCCCCCCTGTATATTGGTTAGCTTTGCGAAGCCTTTCTATAAATAAAAATAGTGAAAAATACCCCCATAAGTAGTGATCAGAGGATGGTGGTCAATGTCTCATGTATATTTGTGGCCACTAATACCTGGCCAGAAAAACAGACCACCTTAGTCAATCCCCAGCCAGTACATCTTTGTTAGAGAGATACTGTATCTGGGGAAGTCATTTTCAAGGGCTGAGGCTGCTGCTGTGGCTTTATTTTGTATATCTATTTTTTCAACATTACTGCTACCCCTAACATACTCTATTACTAATGATTGCTGATGCTACAATTCCTTATCACCCCAAAATATTAAAAATCTTATTCAGAGGCTCTTTGTCCAAATAGTCGGTCTACATTTAAACATTTCTTGAACCCTATGGGAGTTTATCCAAGCATTTTAAATCAAACTCAAGCTCAACTTGTAAGAGTTTATAGGCTTTTAGCCTTGGAGAGCTGAATCTGCATTACTATTTTCTACAGTGATCTCTTCTGGTGTAATGGTTAGTGGTGCTGTCTACATTAGGCCAGAATCTGTCAAAGTGCAAAAATTGTATATAATAGATTAAAAAGTATTTCACTTCATTGACACCGCTCTTCACATTAATATACAGGTTGTCCCCGGGTTACATACGAGATATGGACTGTAGGTTTGTTCTTAAGTTGAATTTGTAAGTCGTAACATTAAGTCGGAACATTATTGTAATGAATGCAATTAGGACAGCAATATTCGTCTCAACATATTATTTATAACATATTATATTATAAAATCCTCACTGAGTTAATCACAAAGCGTTAAAAAAAGAATATTTATGGAGCCTAGACATTCATTAACTTGTGGAGCAAGCTGTGCTTTGATATGCAAAAAGAAACAAATGCAGAGTTTGTCTTGGTCATTAAAGTGTTACAAGAGGTTGCAGAAGAGATCAGTCCCCTAAGATCACCCACAACCTCAGCTGTGTTTAGCAAAAGATTTCTTCTGCAAGTCATGCAAACCGCACCCTTCAAGCCTCCGTCCTGCACACAGCGGGCAGGGAAGTCCCATCCATATCTAGGAAGTATCTGTATGTTGGATGTCCTTAACCCGGGCACTACCTGTATCAAGATCCACTGAGATCTATGAAATAAAAAAAATTTTCATTCTAACAGAATATTAATGAAAACCTTCTAAATCCTAGCACTAATCTTCCCTTTTCTAACCTCCTCCTAACATTTTTATTTACTTTTTTTCAGCTGCTTTAACTCTCTCTGTCTTTGAATTAGTTCATTTTATTTGATATTCTAATTCTTTATACCAGTATGTAACTTCGTACATTTGTTATTCAGAAATCATCTTGGTGTGAAGTTCAACCCCCCCATGAGCATGTAGGTGGCTTACCCTCAAAAACATCTCAAGAATGTGCAGAAGGAGCCCTTTCATCAAAAGGTAAAAAAATTGCTGATCTCACGCATGCGAAGTGAGATCGGCAAGTTTTTTTTTCCCATCTACGTCATCCATGGTTTGGGTGATGTAAGAAGAAGAACCGGGAAGAAGAGGCGAAGACGGCGGTGCCCGGTGTGCCGGCATGCCCAGGAAAAAGGTGCAATTTCACAGTGCAGACTAGTTGAAAGCGGCACGATGAATAGGATGGCTCTGACTGCTTTGTACATGGGCATTACAGACAAAATGGCTGCCTTTTTCAGGGGACATTTGTGAAATTACTGATGGTTGGTAACACTGATCTAGGCTGACATGCTGGCAGCTATTACATCCTGTAAGAGGTCTCTAAGCCTTTCAATAGACACCCTCTCTGCAATGTCAGCATTATCATGGAGACATGCCAAACTTGCTACACAGGAGCCTTATATTCACACTGATTCTACTGAAATAACATGGATTGCCTGAAGCCTTTAATTAGACGAGACTGTATGTCCTTGCAAAAACATCAATTTGGAGCAAATCGCTACATGCTACATATTACAAAATAAATAGAAGGAACTAGCAAATAAATATTCAAACAGTTTGCAGTTTTGCTTTTGACTATGGGGGAAGGTCTAATCTTTTAGCCACTTTTCAAATCTTGAACTGATTTTTCCTAAATAGTACACCAAGGAACCTTGCCTTTTCTATTAAACTTTTAAAATTCCAAGGCCAAAGCTTGATGATTTTCCTATGGCAGCTAGGAGAACTATGCCCTTCCACAAAAGAGATGCCATGTGCATAGAGGTATACTTTTACCATGGCAATAAAAATGGCAGACAGTTGCCCATGTTAGTTCAAAGTCATTAGCTTCATGCTGCCCTCCCTACTCGCAGAGTCCCTCAGTAAATGTCTGGTACCCCTCCAGAAGATTTCAGCCTTTGCCATTTATTACTGCAGCCTTTATGCACTCGTAATATCACATACAGTGTCCTCGCTAGGTAATGTGGCTTTGGGATGGCTTTTAGACCATCATTGTCTCTTTTCAGAAGCCCCCATATCCAAGGATGAAATTCATATGGTATTTTAGATGTTTTCAAGGGAAGACCCCTAGACCTGGTGACTTTCATATTAAGTTTAAAAAAGAAAACATATGCTTTACAATTGGTCACTCATCAAAGTAACTTTCATGTAATTTGTTTTTTACGGTTTTTCTATTTCTTATGGGACTTTTGAGGCTTATATCGTCAACCAATAAAGTCAAAAAGAAAATCATTCATTTTATTGTATACCACTGCATTTTTTTTTTTTTTGTTTTTTGTTTTTTTGCCTTTTGGCTGTTAAACTGGCAATCTGATTTTTCTCCACCATTAAACTCCTAATGAAGCAGTTCACTTGTGAAACGCGTTAAGATCTTTTGAGGTTATAATTGTAGTAAGAAAATGATTGATGTAGTTTTTGTATTGATGACAACTCTAATAATAAACATGCAAATGATGTAAACAATATATATGGTGTAAGCAAATAATCTCATGGAGTGGAAAAATATACATTGCTTTTATTATGTTGTGAATAATGAGTTGATGTTGATTATACAATAAAATGAATTATTTTAAATAATTTGAAGTCTTTATTTGTTGAAGATATAAGCCTCAAAAGTTCCATTAGAAATAGAAAAAAAAAAAAGATATTTAATGAATAAAAAGGTATGTGCCATTAATATCCTTGGGTGCCCTTATGTTGTGGAAATAAAATTGTTTCTAACATCATATCCTCCATGCAAAACCACCACCACACTTTTTCACAAAGCTCTAAAAGACTCATTTTTTGTGTTCCTCTTATAGGCCCATTTCATTACCTTTAAATTCCTTAACTACTCCCAAAAAATAAAAAGTGTAATTCTCATCTTAGTGAGCACTGCTTTTTCAGCCATAAATCCAGAGATAAAGACCATTGAACAATATGGCAGTGAAAATTATGTTTAATTTTTTCCTCCAGCTACTGGCTTCATTTCTACTTGCATTGTGGAAGGGACAGGCTGCTTTTGGCTGTAGGTTTTCCCCCTGTAGCTATGCCTTGACTATAATTAAATGAATATTGAACAAACAATGTCAGTTGTCTACATTAGGAATCTGATACCTGTGCTAACTCAGACCAACAAGTTTCTACTAGATTTTTTAGAAAGTGTTGCAATGCAAAGGGTCCGGGTCAGATCAGTGGATTTGGGAGTAGTTATAGTATACCTTTCTTTTGTAGCTACACAAAGCATTTTATGCTTGCTGTCTGTACAGACACCATACAATATTTGTGGATATTATCTCCCAATGTATATTTTAGGAGAAATCCCA
>NW_027319401.1:0-4071 GCF_032062135.1 Pyxicephalus adspersus
ATCATATGCCAGCTGGAAGAGATGATGGTGGATCTTGGACACGACACAGAGCGGACACTGCAGCAAGAGATGACGTTTCAAACATCATCACGGACAGGTGTGCCTAACTAGGTATAGTACACCACAAATCCAGGATAAGGAGGAGGTGGAAGAGGATGAGGAGGACATTGCAGGCATAGGAGAAGCGAAGGTAGGGGCAGAGGAAGATATTGAGGGTACATGGCATCCATCCACCCAAACACAAGGCAGCATGTTACGTGAATGGCAAGACTAAGCGGAGGAGGAGGACAACCCTGTGCTGCTGTTCGACCAACAGGAGTGTGGGTCCTGAATTACCTCAGCTGTGGGAACTTTGAGCCACATGACAGCCTTCATGCAGGAGTGCATAGCCAAAGATCGGCGCATACAACACATAAAAACAAAGACTGTTGATTATTGGATTGCTACATTACTTGATCCATGTTCCAAGCCTAGGATACAACAACTCATCTTGCCCCAATACAGGGGACCTAAAATTCAGCACTACCAGGAAGTGCTTGTAAGGGACTTGTGCTCAGCCTTTCCGGCTGCCAGCAGCATCAACAGGGATCCCTATGGCAGTTTCACCAGCCATGGGAGCCAAACAACTACCTTAAGCAGCATGGGTGGCAACAGGAGTAGAGGTCCTCTAAGCCAAACTATGCAGGCTTTTTACAGCGGAAGCAAGCCGCCAGTCATGCAGCAATTGCCAATGACACTCAGCAGCGCTACTCAGTTATGGTACAGGAATACCCGAGCTCTACATGAGACATCTGCAACCTGCAAAGCCAGGACCCACTGGGCTACTAGGTATCCAAGCTTGAGCAGTGGCCGGAGTTGGCAGAACATGCCATTCAGATCCTTGCCTGCCCAGCCGCAAGTGTGTTATCTAAAAGAGCGTTTTGTGCAGCTTGAGGCGTAGTGAGTGACAAGCGCATTCGCCTCTCCGCAGAAAATGTCGACCAAATCACTTTTATTAAAATGAATAGGGCTTAGATCGGCATCGTCAACTGCTGCACGGCCTGCTGACAAGTTATTCAGAAGAGCACTTTCACAGCTTTCTGCATCTCTTTTTACTCCTCCCCCTTATGGCCCTCCACCTCTACTCTGTCTCTGAGGCCTATAACTTGCAATGTAGCTGTGTAAGTGGCTATTATTTTTACGGAGGACCTCCCTCAGGGCCTTCTGCCTCTATCTACTTTGGGGCCTATATCACTTGTAATGGAGCGGTGATTCATAATTAAATAAAACACATTTTCTGTCCTTTTGGATAAATAGCAATTATCATAATTAAATATTTGTATTTTTTGGGGAAAAATACAGTAATTTGTAATGCTTTTTTGATAGCAAGTGTAATCAGAATATAGATAAATACAGACATTTTTCTGGCTTTTTGATAGATTTTAAGAGGTATCATAATTTATCTGTATTTTTTGAGGGAAATTCAGATTTTTTTCCTACTTTTTGGATAGCAAGTGGGATCAGAATGAAATATCTGTATTTATTATAGATAAATACAAATTTTTTTCTGGCTTTTGTGATAGATTGCAAGAGGTATCATAATTAAATATCTGTATTTTTTGGAGAGAAATACAGAAATTTTTCTGGCTTTTGTGATAGATTGCAAGAGGTATCATAATTAAATATCTGTATTTTTTGTAGATAAATACAGAAATTTTTCTGGCTTTTGTGATGGATTGNAAGAGGTATCATTATTAAATATCTGTATTTTTTNGAGAGAAATACAGAAATGTTTCTGCTTTTTTTGATAGATTGTGGAATCATTTTTTATATCATTAGAGCAGTGTGTGGTGGATATCTATATATTTTGATTGTGCCTAACTCTGCTTCATATAAAGGTAATTAAATAAAAGACAGAGAAAGATAGAGTTTTTGCCACAAATATAGAAAATATAATTTGTAGTACAAGTTTACATACAAATTTATGAAAGAATTATATCATTTTTACCCATAAATCATAATGTTCTTTTATGATCTATACAGGATTTGATCAATTTTCACACAAAGTTACAAAAAACAATTACAACCTTTTCTCTGTATGTCAGAATAGTTTATTGCGATATATACAAAGTTTTGTTCAGGCCTGCTGTTGCACTATACAGGTTTCAGGTAATATTGAACAAATATACATCACCATACAATGGTTAAGTAGGTATGAACCCATTCATATCAACCGTAGTACCCTATGCGTTTCGCCATAGTGGGCTTCCTCAGGGGTAGTGATAGGTCAATAAAAAGTTCTCTATGTATAATACACTGCAATGTTCAACATTACAAAAATCATATATTTCATCCAATTTCATTCAAATAGTAGAATTATTAGAAAATAACACCAATAGTATATCAGTTTAGGGAAATAGAAACAGATAAAACTAACTTTTAGAAAGATATACTACATACATAGATCATATATGAGTAATGAATCAAATTATAGAGTTACCAAATTTAGGAATAATTATAATTATGAAACTTACATAATATATGTAAGTTAAAATATGGCTTAATCTTGGAGGAAAAGTGAAGTGAACCTCAGAATAGAGATGATCCATTGAAAAGTTCAGAGGAAATAGGGACGTGTAGTAGAATCCTCTATATAAGTATAGTCTCCACAATTTAAAAAGAATTTCTGTTGATATCTTTATATGTAATCATATAATATATGTATAAGTGAGGTTAAAGAGTAAGTAGAAATTGCTGTCCTACCTGAAAATGAAGTAGACTCTATTTTTAATATGATGCTGAATGGTAGCACAGGTGAAACAGGTCTCAGTTTCCAGGGAAAAGATAGTAAATGATCCCTAGCAGATGCAGTCAGCAAAATAGGTTTGCCATATAGGCTTCCACAGTGTAGGTACTAAGAATAAAACATTATTATTTCTTTATAAGATAAAAAAGCTTAACAAACATCTTCTAAAACCCACAGAACTAATTTTGCTTAGTTGGTCAAAAATGAAAACTGTTGACACTGATAAGGAAAACAATATCAAGAGCCAATTTGGTAAACCAATGCATGAGAACAGGAAGCATTAGGAACTTTCCTAACTGTTTTCCATTCCTAACTGTAATGAAAATAAAGGCCTGTGAATCTGGAGAATGGCATACTTTATATGTCCTAACAGCTTTGGGACCCTAGATGTAGCAGACAGTGAGAAGAGACCACAAATCTATGGCAATCGTAACAAAGCAGTACGAAAGAGTCTGGAGTATTAGTGCATTGAGTAGAGCCCAGCATAGGTAGTAAAATTGGTGGGTGGACATGCAAAACAAACACAAACAATCTGCTTCTCAAAAAAGCAGATATATGTTAGACTGTGGAAGCTCAGAAATGGCTTTCTACAACTTATAGGCTCTTACTATAAAAATTGTAAAATGTGGCCCCTCTTACATTGCACAATGTACACTGATAAGTTAGGCCTTTTCATGGGAAATCCTGGTTACTTGCCATTGTTACCTAATAAGATAATGCATTGTCTTTAGGCAAGGCAATCTAATAATGTAAGATGTGCTGGCACTGCAGTTGTGGAACCTCCCCATCCTATACATTAACATTTATGTAGGAGATGGTAGAGCAGTTGGGCAAGCACATACAGCAAAATTACAACTCTAGAAGAGCAGAGTACTATGTCATGCAAGGATAAAGGATATGTGTTAGGGAGTTGACTCTTTGCAGAATTTTCTGCAAATTTATGGAAATATAAAACAACTGCAACTAAGCATTTACAATACTATGCATGTATGTGTGTGAATGTATTGATTAATTGTTTCCTTCTATGCATATTTCTTACCCTACATAAAAACAACTTTTATTAGTGTATTTGCCTAAATTTTTTGAAGATTATTGTAATGTAAAATTTTAAATTATAACCCAGAATTATTTAAATCTATTTTATTTTATAGTAAAACACCTTCATTAAGTAAATGCATTATCATCCCCAGCACACTTTTTCTTACCAGTAATAAAGGCACTTGTCAGTAACAATATTAGTCATAAATGTGTCCATTACCCACCAAGATAGTATAATATTATGATCA
>NW_027319402.1:0-4071 GCF_032062135.1 Pyxicephalus adspersus
CTGCAGATTGTGGTAGTGTGGTTTGTAAGGTGAAGATGCAGAAGAAGGATGGAAAAGGGGCTGGCAAGAGAGGAGGTATGTTGGTAAATGGTGGGGGGGTAAGGTGAAGGGGCAAGGTACGGGCTACCCTAGTCATGAGATCCTCCTCATTTCATGTACTGGCATCACAGGGATAAAATATGGAGAAGAGGTCACAAACAGCAATGAAAAAATCTTAACCTTACCACTAAGATGTTAACATGGAACTGGTATCACACACACGCACACACACACACACATATATATATATATATATTTATATTATATATTGGGATTAATTATTACCATACTGGAAGGAGAACAAATAGATGCACAATAGCCGATCAATACCTAATAATTTGTATACCTTGCTATTATGAAATATGTATAAGATAGAAGACTTGGGACTAAACATGTCATGTTACTGCAGATTTAGGTAAGAGATCTTGGCATTTAGCCATTTGATCACACAATGCAATGTGTAGCAGTGATTTTTTTTCAAAAACTTTATATAAGGCATTTCCATTTTACAGTTTGGTGGGTATAAACCTTTAACTTCTAAACACCAAACTGTTATCAAAGTTTTCTCTCCCCAAGAGACACCCTCGTACAAACAACACAAAAGCTGAATGGCATTTTGCAATGTTACCAGTACAGCTCAGTTTAATTATCCCATTTGTTACAGTAATTGGCCAGAGATTTTACTTTCTAGACATAACAATCGTTTGGGAAATTAAATCTCTCCAGAAGTCAAATACTGAAGTTTTGCCAGATCTGTTCCGCATACGATTAATCTTATTGAGTGGGCTCAAGGAAAATTTGGATTATTCAAGTTAAAAAACAAACAAACATTAAGCCGGTATTTGTGCTACTTGTATAGTCAATTCTCATAAATGAATAAAAAATGTTTTCAGAAGGAGCTTGTTTAAAACAGAAGGTATTCACATGTCCCTGGATACATAGACAGATGTACACAAGGAAAGAACTGTTATTTTGTATCTGCATTGGTTGAACCTGGTAAAAAAGACGTGTATTGTGAATTATTTAAAGGAATTCATTAAGGTGCTAAACTGTATGTCAGGGCAAATGCAAAATACATATTCAAAGCACATTCTCTTATGTATACCTTTTTCAAAATGTTTTAGCAAGTGGCCAAGTCAAAAATTCACCAAGCTCCCGAGTTCCTGCAGCGAGCTGACAACACAGTGCTGTACTGGAATCCCAAACAGTGTTGTCAGCATTGCATGAGCCCATCTGTTAGCCTAACCAACACCTCCCTGCTACTATTTTCATAAAAGTAACTCCTTGTACACGCTATTATCATCACTCGTCTGGACTACTGTAACCTCCTCTTTTCTGGTATTCCACTAACCTGACTCTCTCCTCTACAATCACATTGATGGTGCCATATTTTTTCAGGTATCAACCAGGGGCAGTATCTACGAGCTGAGATAATGGCTGCAGCAGACTGATGATATTTTCTCAATATGGGATCAGTAACTGGTGTGAAGCACATGGACTGCTCTATATTATTAATGGCGAAACATTTCTATTTCTATTTATTTATTTTGTGTTTATAGCGCCTACATGTTATGCAGTGCTCACAATCTAATGTCCCTACCGTAGTCATATGTCATTAACACGGTCTAAGGCCAATTTTTTTGGGGAAGCCAATGAAGCTATATGTTATATACTATAATTGTACATATAATATATATGTAACATGCAATTGAATTTGTTGTGCAGACATTCAAAATGACAATGATGGCCACTTTAAAGCAGCAATTTCAGGAAGCTAATGTTTACCAATTACTTCCAGAGGAAGGGGCATCTGTCTATGTAGCCAATTTGTGTCCTTGTGCACATATATCATCCCTATGCCTTGCTCAGACCCAGCAGCATTGAAAAGTCTGCTCTGCTTAAGGGGTCCTGTTAGTACTTTTCAACAATCAAAAGAAATTGGAAAAACTTCTATAAATATGTGTTGTGTTAATGCAACATATTATTGTAAAGCCCACTGCCAGCAGCCCATTTTCCTAAAATTGTCTGACAGCGTACAAAAAAAAAACAAACCTGACCCTTTTTTTCTTCTACTGCACAACAATGCATTTCATTGTGATGGGCTGCACTGTAGGTGTGTCGCCCACTACTGAAAAAGCGCTTTGAGTTCCATTCACAGTAAATGGTATGACGGCTTGTGTTTTGTTAACTCAACACAAAATCTTGCATTTAGCATGCTGCTTAAGTGAGCTATTGTGTTATTGCCTCGCTCAGTCTATTCTAAAAGACATTCATGCACTTTGAGCCCCTTGAAACTTATTTATGAAGTTAAAACCCTGACAAAGAAAGATTTTGTTGCCCTAAAACTATTTAGTTGTGCTATTCTTTGACATGAGCAACCACATTTATGAAATTCTGGGGCATTTTTTTAAATATTTGTTTTGTTGCTTGCTATAAGACTTTGTTAACAGATATTAGTTAGTTTCTGGACTGGGACGTCAGCTCAGAGATGACCCAGCCATGTAAATTTTGATGCTCGTACAGTTCACAAAATGTCTAAAACAGATCAAAGTCTCACTGTGCTACATACCAAAAAGTTACAATGTTGAAGTGTGATTGCTGAGGGAAAGGAGATTGAGGAAATCCTTCTTCTTGCCTGCAGCAGATTAATGACATCATCTCAGGTGAAGTCACCTAACTGTAGTTTATTTTACACTGATGTTTCTAGGTTTTCTACAGAAAGGTGGTGTTATGGTGTTACAGCAGCAGATTGGTTGGCTGCTGGTTTTCCAATGACCCTTATGCCACCTACTGACCCCCTGTGCCTTTCTGGGATCCCTAAACCTTTATTGACCTCAGTGTGTGTCTGCTTCCCTGCAGGCTCCTGTATTCTTTGTGTTTCTGTGTTCCTACAGTATGTGTTACTTCTCCAGTTTCCAACTTCTACTGGTTCCTGACTATACCTGTTTCACTGCCTTTACTGATTTGTTGCTTCTGATGCCATGACTGATTGGGATTATATAACAACAATATAATACATTGAATATAACCTAATTAACCAACAACCTTATTCCCACCTTTTAATAATACCTTACCATAACCACAATATCCATAATGTTAACAAACTCCATACTCCCGGTTATACACCCAAACAACCAGTCTGCAGATCTCAGAAGGCAAAATCCGCACCCAACAGGAATTTAATTCTTCCAACATCTCCACCTTGGCCCATAGCCGCCCAGAACCGCCTAGGGAGCCATAATCATCTGATCACTATAAAAGAGGATCACCCCCTGCCAAATTCCAACACTTTACCAATGCACTGGATCCTTGCCTTCCAAGACCCCAACTGCTAAAATTAACCACACTTTCAAATTATAATTATAACCATAAACTTTTTCTTCCAAAAGAGGGCCTCTCACTTCTGTCCAGCCCCTTTTAACTCACCCTATTCCTAATCCCCTCCTACCCCATGCTCCACACTAGCACAGCCCCCTCTAGCCTTACTACAGTTTATTAACCCTTAACACCCCTAGGGTTAGGCCTCCCACCCTCCATCATGTAGGCCCTGTCGCTAAATTCTTATGGCTACGGGCCTCTCTCTATGGCTGCCTGCACTGGTGTGTCTGATGGCCTTAATCTGGGAGCCATCCACAGTAAAGTCTATCATCCCTTGCAGAGTGCTCTGAGGAATACTGGTGGCTCCAAAGAATTGTGCCATGGCCACATCTTGCTTCAGTCATTATTCAGAGCACCCTTCACCTGGATGAGCCTACTTCCAGTGCATTCTGCCCCCTATTAACGACAGGTTACACTGTGTCAGACCCATTTATTTCTATAGGACCACCTAACTGTGGTAACTGTGACAATAAATTTAAATAGAAATAAATAAAAATAGACTTGCTTTGAAAAGAAGGGGTTAATACTTAAATGTCCCACTACTTCTACCACCAGCCTGGGCTTTTTGGTAGAACTGTGGTAGCTGTAAAACCTTCTCTAACACTCTATAAAGTATGTTGGATATCTTGTGCCGTGCATTATAGTCCCATCTGC
>NW_027319403.1:0-4070 GCF_032062135.1 Pyxicephalus adspersus
TTATATGGTTTTAGATTTTTCTTTGCCAAGCCTGAAAAGAATCCCAAAAGCCTGGGTATAAATCTTTGCAGAGAGGACTTTAAAAGCCGACATTAACCCCGACATTTTTTTCATTGTCTGGAGTCCTCTCAGCATTTACCTGCTTTAGCCTTGACCCAGGAGATGGCCTTCTCCTCCAGGAGCTCCCATTCCTCTCTCTGATCCAAACAGGAAGAATGAAGCCAGATCACAGCCAGGACGGTCACCCAAACTGACACCTCTAAGCTCTGCACATAAGACAAACATTGTACTTTTAGAAGTTACTACATTTTCCAACAAAATGCAGTAATTTTGTTTTCTTCATTCTCTGATTTAAACTATTTCCCCCTTTCCCTGCACAAATTCATACTTACCCAGATCTGACAGTCAGCAAGTCCTCAATTATGTAAGATCAATTAGTGATACAGCAGTCACGCCTACAGATTCCATGAACCTGTTGCTGTGCCCTGAATTAGTAAACTGTCAGCATACCTTTAATACCTCCATGTGAAAACTCATAGCTGCAGTGCAGGCAGTGTATGATGATTATTTAGGAGGAACCCAAGTTAGGCTAAGTTAAAGCAAAGGTAAAGTAAAGCTAAGACCAGTTAAAGATAAGCTTAAGGAAACCAAAGAAGTAATTTTATATGAGTTGAGCCAAATATTTTCTCCCCTTTTGTTCCTGCCCTCCTTCTTCCCTGTGCCCTCTTTTTTACTTTAGCCGCCTTGGACAATTGGCATTGTGACAACGCTGACACCTGTTCCTATGTTGGGTGAGGTTATCATCTAAAGTCTCTTTCTTGATCCATGGGGGTAGATGCTTTACGCAATCCTGCACATATTACCATAACCAGTGTTTTCCCATTGATCCTACCCCTATAATCAGGAAACAGGTCTCTGCTGTCTGTCTTCCATACAAGGGGTATACCGTCTTCCCCCTAATACAGTCGGGACAGAGTTCACAGACGTCAGCGCAGTGATGGCAGGAAACTCTCATACTGGGCACAGTAGGTACAGACCCAGGAACTCAGCGCAGTATTGATAGGTGACCCTTATAATGGGCACAGTAGATGTACCGACTTAGGAACTCGGAACATAAATGGTGGGAGTCCCCCATAATGGGCACGGCAGGTATAGACCCAGGAACTCAGCACAGGGATGGTGGGAGACCCTCATAATGGGCACAGCAGGTATGCAGTCCCAGAAACTCAGCACAGGGATGGTGGGAGACCCTCATAATGGGCACAGTAGGTATACAGACCCAAGAACTCAGCACAGGGATGGTAGAAGACCCCCATATTGGGCACAGCATGGGTACACACCCAGAAACTCAGCACAGTGATGGCCAGAGACCCTCATAATCGGCACAGTAGGTACAGACCCAGGAGCTCAGCACAGGGATGGTGGGAGACCCTCATAATGGGCACAGTAGGTATACAGACTATTTAATGTACAGCGCTGCGTAATATGTTGGCGCTATATAAATCCTGTTTAATAATAATAATACAGACCCAAAAAACTCAGCACAGGGATGGTAGAAGACCCCCATATTGGGCACAGCATGGGTACAGACCCAGAAACTCAGCACAGTGATGGCAGGAGACCCTCATAATAGGCACAGTAGGTACAGACCCAGGAACTCAGCACAGGGATGGTGGGATACCCTCATATTGGCAACAGCAGGGGTACAGACCTAGGAACTCAGTGCAAAGATCCCACCATTGGAGTCCTGGAGTGACAGAAGAAACTGTCATGAGGTATAAAGCATTTAATGTACAAAAAGAAATATAGCACAGCCATGTACGGATTCCCTGTAAATGTAGGTTATTCCTCTGCTGTGTTTATGTATATTCCTCATCTTGATCTATAGGATGATAATAAATGATTCACAATCTGCTTCTTCTAGAACAGATCATGTCAGTCTGCCTCCCACCATCACCAGCTCTCAGGATAATCATTTGGCTCCTCTCCTGGGTACTCACACTCCTTATATGGGCGTGGGGCTGTGATGATGTCATCAGCACAGGTGGGCGGCTGCAGGTATGACACACAGGTGTCACTGTATTCCAGGGGACAGTAACACAAAGCTAGGTGCCTGGAAAAAAAGAAGGGGGGGGAGACCTGGCAGTGCCCTTCTCTTTCCATTCTCATCTCTTTGTCTAGTTCTTTACAGACTGTAAGATCTTTGAAACGCATGGGTTTAGGAAAAAAGGAAACCATGGAACTGGTATTTGGGGAAAGAATTACTAAATGCATAAAAAGTAAAGATTAGAGGAACAGTCCTGCCAAGATTATTTGTTCAAGTGTATGCAAAAGTCCAAAATACATTTTTAGATTGTTTGCCATCATTCTTCACTGTATATAGTTTTGTTAGGTGGAGAGTTATTGGAAATCCTGCCAGTAGCTACACTTCCTGTTGCAAGCTGACAATTTGAAGCTGCCCCACACAATTTGCAGCAATGTTGTCAGCATACCGGGCAAGATCTATAAAATGTCAGATCCTGGCATACCTGGCTGCTAGGAATAAATGAAGTCCTGTGCACCTGCGCGGGAGTGATGTCATTCCAGATTGGCCAATCAAGATGGCAGAAGATCCCGAACCCGGAAGAGAACCAGGTTATTATTAATAAACAGGATTTATATAGCGCCAACATATTACGCAGCGCTGTACAATAAACGGGTTGCAAATGACAGACAGATACCGACAGTGACACAGGAGGGGGAGAGGACCATGCCCCAAAGAGCTTACAATCTAGGAGGTGGGGGAAGCAGCACACAATAGAAGGGGTTCTCCCACAATGGAGCAAGGGGAGGTAATTAAAAAAAAATTTGAACAGGGAAGAAGAGACATCGCCTGTCACTTCTGCAATCAGGAAAACACCTGCCACAGTTTTTTAATTTATTGTTTAAGTTTAGCTCTGATTTAAAGCATATATTTTGGCATCAGGTAATTCCCTTGGGCAGATATTTGGGCATTGGGTAATTCCCTATGTTAGTTCTAAGTCAATTTGGATGGAAAATTTAAAAAATAAATCCTGAGAATTGCTAAAAATAAAAATTGCTCCAGATGCAATTCCTACATCCTTGGGGCTTCACTCCAATGGGGTGAAGGGGATAAACCCTCCATTGGAGTGCACTGAAGGTCCGAAAGCCCCTTTTATTCACATAAATCTGTGGTCACATGACATGCCAAGTTCTAGTTCTTCTTCATTTTCTTTTGGAATGGGCACCGCAGGGACAATAATAAAAGCGTAAATTGGTGGTAACACAGGATGTGTACAGATCAAGGAACTCAGTTCAGGGATTGCTGTGCCATTATGGTCCCATCATAATGGGCACAGCAAATGCAAGGACTTGGAAATTCAGTGCATCTCTCTGCCCGGGTCTTCTCTGTTTTCTGCAGAATGGGCACAGCAGATCCAATAACTGCGGGTATGGTGTGAATTCCTCATGTTAGGCACAGGTTAGTGTTGGGGTTATAGGATAGGTTAGTGTTGGAATTATAGGTAGGGTTAGTGTTGGGGTTATAGGATAGGTTAGTGTTGGGGTTATAGGTAGGGTTAGTGTTGGGGTTATAGGTAGGATTGGTGTTAGGGTTTTAGGATAGGTTAACATTGGGGTTATAGATAGGGTTAGTATTAGAGTTATAGGTAAGGTGAGTGTTGGGGTTACAGGATAGGTTAGTGTTGGAGTTAAAGGTAGGGTTAGTGTTGGGGTTATAGGTAGGGTTAGTATTGGGGTTATAGGTAGGGTTAGTATTGGGGTTATAGGTGGGGTTAGTGTAGGGTTTATAGGTAGGGTTGGTGTTGGGGTTATAGGATAGGTTAGTTTTGGGGCTATAGGTAGTTTTGTGTTGGGGTTATAGGATAGATTAGTATTGCGGTTATAGGATAGGTTAGTATTAGGGTTAAAGTATAGTTTAGTTTTGGGGCTATAGGTAGTTTAGTGTTGGGGTTAAAGGATAGGTTGGTATTAGGGTTATAGGATAGGTTAGTGTTGGGGTTAAAGGATAGGTTAGTTTTGGGGCTATAGGTAGTTTAGTGTTGGGGTTA
>NW_027319404.1:0-4068 GCF_032062135.1 Pyxicephalus adspersus
CCAGGTTTTGACAGTGCTGTAGGAAGGACACTACTCCCCCAGTGTTTGTGACATCTCAGTGTAAATGTCCTTTGCTGACTTTCCCTGGAGAAACAAAAACTTCATGACGGCCCGTAACTCCAACGACGTGAAACTTGCTTGTGCCTTGCCCGTAACACTTCTCAATAAAAAAAACAGTTTTAAGAATCACAAAGACCTGATTTTGCACAGTTACATACTAATATATTAGGCTGTCAAATGCCCCCATGCTTATTTTTCTATTTCATCTGTAAGGGGGCAAAGCCAGGACCTTTTCAGCACCCCCTTGTAGCTGTAAATTTCCTCAGAAATGAGAATAGCTATGACAGAGAAGGAAAGAAATAAAGTATAAAGGAGACTACTACAATGGTGTAAAAGCAGTGGGGTGGGGAGATCACCGATCACATAGACTGATGGGCTCACTGCCACAAAGGGTGGCAGATAATAATCCTTCATAGATTTCGTAGATTTCCACAGCTCGAATTGATGCAAGGAGCCCTAGTAGATAATATGTAGCCTCTGTAATGATGTCACAGGGGCTAAGAAGACAGATTACAGAGTATAAGGTCAAGGCTTTAAAAAAATATGGAGGATATACTGGAAAATATATATATTTATAGATATATATATATTAACCAGAGTTCAGATTTAACAGTTTTCGTAAATAAATGATTGCAAGCTATTAAGCATAAGGTAATAGTTCTTCCTGAAAATTCTTACCTAATCTGAAAACATCACACAAGCAGAACTGTATGTGCTTTGTTACAAGCATTTTCAAGTCAACAACCAAAAGGTGACGCAGGGTTATTAATCTTTATCTAAGATGTTCAGTAAGTCTTCTAATCTTCTACAAGGATGGAATAGCAATGAAACATCTTATTTTCCAGGCTAGGACCCAAGGATTATTGCCGGCCCTGATGCAAATTGCCCTTGAGCTATGAAAAGATACATGGTCACAGTGACCAGTACTTTTCCAATGAGCTCTCTGTTAAATAAAAAAAATTCTGTGTACATCAAATGCAATGCAGTGCACCATCTGAATGTTAATGGACCTGGAAGGCCTACAAGTTTGGGTAAAGCGGAACTAAACCGAAAAAAAAAAATCACACCTAATCCTGCAGGTCCCTCGATGGCACTGGTCCCTCCCACAATCCGGTCATCCTGGAATTTTTCTTTACTCAGTGCCATCTTCATTCTTCACTTTCTTCTTCTTCCGTCTTCTGTCTTCTTGGGATCTGCTTGCGTGAGTTCGGAATCTCCTTCCCTCAATAGAAAAAATAGAATAGAAGAAGGAGCACCCAGAGCCTCCCGGGATACTTACATCATGCATCCCCGGAGGCTCTGGGTGCTCCTTCTGTGCATGCCCTAATCCCGGACATGCGTGGAAGGAGCATTTTCTGCGATCATGAAAGGAGAGGTGCTCCACCCTTTTCTTTTTTAATAAAAAAGGTGTTGCACTTAAAAAAATAAAAAATGAATAACATTTTCCCTTTACTTATAAGGGTTATTTACCCTTTTATGTAAAGTGAAAATGTTGAGTTTAGGTATGCTTTAAGAACCATAAACATGGCATAGGTGTGAAATTGGTATATTTTTACATAAAATAATATTGTAACTATTCAAAGTCATCATTCCACCTCTATTGCCACCTTTACATTCCATAGACACCTTAAAGAACTTCCCAATTATCGCCAGACAGAATATAGCGTCAGTGTAAATTGACCCTAGTGACAATTTAGGAAATTAGCTGCAGATAGAAGTGAAAAGTGGGGACATATGGTGTGAATGTACTTCACCACTTTTCTACCTCTATTTCACCATGCTTGAAGGTGTTTCAATGGCTTATAACATATATAAACCCCAAAACAAAAATATAACAAATTTCAGCTTGTTAGTCTTGGGGTGGCTGCATTTACTTTCTGTTTTATGGCGTTCCTGTATTGCATTAGTATTCCTGTGAATGAATATTAGATCACCTATCTCAGAGTAGCTGCATCTCCATTGTATCTATGAAGGAAGCCATGATTGTCACCCAAGCTGGACTTTAGACTTGGCTTCTTTACTTTTATTTCCATTACATGGAGGACAGGGTAATTGTAGTTTACTGATGTAAACTAGACCACAGTTTGTGCTGTTAATCTGAGTGAATTGCATAAAGTAAACCCAACCTTTTCACATCCTCTTACATTAAAAGTAACAGAACATTTTTACAGATTACAGCTTTTTCTGAGCTTCTGGTAGTTGTAACATCTGTTAGCTACAAGGTCAGGCACTTGCAAACTACAGCCCGCGGGCTGTATACGGCCCAATAAGGTTGTTTCACTGCCCCTTTGGGTGGTCAGAAGATGGACCCCGCTGGGGGGGCGCTCCGGCCAGAGCCGCGGAACTCATTCCCAGTCTGTATACCGGCTAGTGGAGATGGGCAGGCTTGTGTACTTGCACACAACCTGCCCACTCCCCCATCGCTGGCTCAGATCCGCGTTAGGAGAGTGGGCAGGCTGTCACTCTCAGGCTGTCACACGCAGTGACAGCCTGCCCACTCTCCCATTGCGGATCTGAGCCTGTGATGGTGGAGTGGGCGGGTTGTGTGCAGGGACACAGCTCGCCCACCTCCACGAGTCGGGATACAAACGGGCCCACTCTCCCATCGCAGATCACGTTCAGTGGCGTCATGATGGCATGACCCCGCCCACTCACCCATCAGCCCCGCCCCTGTTAAATTTTATATCACATTGTGGCCCCTGACTGAAAAAGTTTGCCCTTCCCTGTACTAGGTGGAAAGGTGGTAATCGGGAGCCCTGATAACTGGCTTCTGACCCTATGATAATTGGGGCACTCTCTAATAAGCAGGACTGGTACAAATTATTGACCAGACAAGTAATCACCCAACTGGTCCGGTGATAATTTCGTTTTTGGGGTTTAGTAGTTGAAGAGTGGTTAAGAGATAAGGTGTATGTTCAGCCAGACAGAAAATTAAAAAAGGAAATGTGTCCAAAGTGAAGAAAGTTTAAACTTAAGAGTTTTCCCCAGAACATGAGTTTCTGTTGCAGGGTTTTCCCTCACCTATTGCATTTTATGAACCTTTAGTTTAAATGTTAGATTCCAGAATAAAATTCTAGAAGGATATATTTATTTGTATATATATATATATATATATATATATATATATATATATATATATTTATATGTCGTAGATAGATTAGATTAGATATTACTTGTTTTTGTATGTCTGCTGCCTACTGATCTTTTAATTGTCTCTCAGTACTCTGCAGGGTTAAGACTGTAGTGGCTTGGGCTGTCGGAGTAGATTAATTACACCTGGAATCTCATCAAGTGTAATTGTTTTGCTAACAAGCAGTGGTGTTTAAAAAAAAAAAACTGTAGCACAGATCTAAGATTAACAAGGGAGAGGAGGTCATTTATGAGCCAGAGACACAGAGCTAAAGGGCGCTAGAACTTTTTTTTAATTTTTATGCTCAGTTTGTTGCTTGGTTTTCCTTGCATACAGCCACAATGAATTCTTAGGTCAGTTTTAGTCATTAGTGGGCCAAAAAGAACCAAGGCCTGCAGGAAAACTTGTGTACAGATGACCTTCCAACAAGTCATTGCATAAAAGATGATTGTAGGCAATGTCTTTGTTAACACTTCTTACGTAAAATGTTTTAAATATATATGAAAACCCACATAAGTACTTTTTACTAATTGTGATGAAAGCTTTTTATATTCTTGTTTTAATCTTGTATTATAGGCCTACTTGTCCTTTAATTAAAAAACACCTTTTAACACAGAATGTATGGACATTCTTTCTTGAAGGTAGTTACCACTTGTATCATCTTTAACCACAAATGAAATATAGATTATTCTTTTTATTTTATTGGATTAATTATTGGATCCAATTGATAAATTACCATATATGAATTAACAACTGGATAATTGTACATAAATACTAGATTGTTAGTTGGGATGTTGTAATATAGTTACACCTATTGGTTTTCATGGATTGGGGTGCGATCAGGTGAAGGTGCTGACTGTGCCATGGTGAGTTAGGTC
>NW_027319405.1:0-4064 GCF_032062135.1 Pyxicephalus adspersus
CTGTAATAAAAAATTGTGCTGTTTGTGCAACTTCTTAAGTGAATGAAGTTAACATGTCAGATATTTATGTGTGGAAGCTTCTGGATGGTACTTGTTTAGAATTTTAGCCTAAATAGGATTTTACTTTGGCTATCAAGTTAGACCCTCTATACCAGAGTACCCCAGAAAACCCCAGAGTACCTCAAGAGGTTGCTAAGGGTTCCTTGAGCAATGAGCAACTTGTGGCTCTCATTTTAGCTTAAGTTACCTTTTTGGCTCTCTGTAAGGGAGACATTCTTCCCATGAACCAGCAATGTAAGAGACATTCTTTACAGTGGTCACCACACTAATGCACTGTGAGATGTGGATATAGTAATTATAGAAGGGGTTCCCTGAAGATCTTAAAGTTATTTCAAGGGTTCCCCCATGACAAAAAGGTCAAGAAAATTTGTTCTGTGTCCTGCAATTAAGATCTCCGTGTGGGGTAACCTGGTACTTTTCTTTTTACATTGTAACCATCTCTTTTTGCGGCTCCAGACTATTTTTCTTTAGTGGAAGAGGAGGCAAAATGGCTCTTTTGATAGTAAAGGTTGCTGACCCCTGCCTTAGGGGCATATCCTTTACATAATTCCTCCTCAGAGGCATCCCTTTTGGTCATCTCAGAAAGTTATTGTATGAATACCTCAGTACTGACCTCACCAAATATCATTTCCTAAGAATAGCAGTCACAGGTCATGATTAGTGTTGGTTGATTTTCTCACTATTTGATTCGAATAGTGAGATATTGTCCCGGTGATCAAATGCCGAATTCGAACACCATTGAAGTCAATAGTGAGAGAATTTGGGGTATTTTTAGGGTCTTTTAAGGGCTGCAAGAGCAATTAGATTGCTCTTGCAGCCCTTTACTAGTTGTATGTGTTTTTGGATAGAATTTCTCTATCCAAGAACCCATAGTACAGCGCTGCAACAGCAATTGCTGTTGTCGCGCTGTGCTACTACTTTGTGTCATCACCTACTATGCTACTACTATGTAACATCACCTATCACCTTGGATAGAGAGACTCTATTCAAGAACACAAAGAAGAACCACAGCGTGGCAACAGCGATCGCTGTTGCAGCTCTGTACTATGTGTTCTTGGATAGAGAAACTCTATCCAAGAACACAGGTCACTACAGGTGATGAATGGGGACAAGTCCCCATTCATCACCTATAGTGCCCAGAGATTGTGGTGGAACTGCAGAGGTCATCTGCAATTCAATTTCTCACGTGACGTCACATTTGAACTGAACTGCAGATTACCTCTGCAGTTCCACTACGATTCCCATTCATCACCTGTAGTGACCAGTGTTCTTGGATAGAGAAACTCTATCCAAGAACACATAGTAGTAGCACAGTGCAGCAACAGCGATCACTGTTGCAGCTCTGTACTATGTGTTCTTGGATAGAGAAACTCTATCAAAGAACACAGGGCACAACAGGTGATGAATGGGGACCCAACCATGAAGTCCCCATTCATCACCTATAGCGCCCGAAAATCCCGCAATGACAGGAGGATTCCCACAGCTGCACAGCTGGGGGAATCCTAATGTAATTGTGGGAAAACCTGTAAAAAAAAAAAAGTTAGTTAAAAAACACAAACATTCAATAAATTACTTTAAAATTAATTTTTTTTTTTTTAAAAACTTTTTTTTTTTACCATTGAATACCATGTTTTTCAGGTCTGGTCAATGTGAATTCGAACAACCATATTTGGGTCGAATATAAAGACAACCCAAATTCAAACACCAACACTAGTCGTGATGCCTTAGATTTCAGATATACAGCTATTAAGCTAAAGTCACAAAATTTGTCAAGGTACTGATTGGGTACAATTACCATTTTCTAGATGTTCTTTACAGCATAGCAAATCATCACTTTAGTTGAGGTCCATTTTAAATCATAGTATAGCTATATACAAGACAAAAATAAACCCAGCCTTATACTAAACTCAAAGCATAACTGAAAAGCAGAGATGTAAAAGCGCTTCTCTTCTCACCTCCTGCATTTGGATATTGGTCAATGAGTTGGCCAATCACATTAGAAGGTCTATAGTGAGGTGTGGAAAACTTTGAAGAGCTTGACTCTTCAGTAAAAGTTTATATTTGAACTTCATAATTTAAGAACTTAAGGTGCACTTTTGAAAATTTGTTGATGTACCCTACATGCTGTCATTTACATGTTGGTTTAGTACTTGTATTTTAAGGAAAGGTTAACTTTCATACAAAAAATGGGAATTATAATGCTTATTGGATCACTGCTACAATTTATGTGACTCTCCACGTCAGTGTATTCATTTTATAATTTGTATCCCTATTGCCAAAGTGTAGATAATAATTTTGAAAGCACTAAGACTCGTTAATTGTTTTAGTTACAGATAAGCAGACACAGGCTTCATATTTCTATTACACTAAAAAAAATCCTGTTGCTACCTAATCAAGGATAATTATCCCATTCAATGTAGAGCAAGGGTGGGGGGGACATTTCAGATACGATTCATACATTTTTGTCCTTGTGAAGGCTCATCACCGGGAAAGCTGTAATTATCAGAGCAACAGCTTGAAAACACTCATTTCCTGAATTATAATGATCATCAATACAATTGCAACCTGCACTTTTGGTTTGCAAATCAAGGCACCACTCTGGAAGCTTATCTATAGATATGCCTTTTGAAAGGACACAAGCTTCATGAATAATGAGTGCAGACTGCAGATCACTGGGCTATGAGAGTTATCTTGGCAGATTCAGGTGTTCTGGAGAGAAGGATCTGAATTAATTATAATCCACAAAGTATAAGCTGAAGGCAATATGAAAGCAGTAGGGTCATTTTTGCAAATGTACAGATCTTGTAGTGCAAAAGTTTATATCTCTTTAATCGGCACCACTGTTTTTATTGTTTAGGCCATTCCACCAACTGCATCACAAACAGATAAAAGTTACTATTAGAGATGTATTGCTAATGCATTGGGAACATTTCTGTTCTGTTATGATGCACATAAAATGTGTTGGGGATGTTACATGGATTATCACAATGCATGATAAAAGAAGCCCATGATCTTTCTTTAGCACACTAGGGAATGTGTTGACTGACAGATATTGCAGTATTGCACCTCTCGACACCTTTGCTTGTTAGCACCTTCCTGCCGGCCAGGCAAAATCCGCATTGGCTCAGCAAAATTGGATGAGAACATTGATTTCAGCTACGACATTTGGATAACAGGGTCAGAATTTGTCATCAACAACATGAAAGTATGGATCCATCCTGCCTTGTATTAATGGTTCAGGCTGGTGGTGTAATGGTGTGGAGGATATTTTCTTGGCACACTTTGGGCCTCTTAGTACAAACAGAGCATTATTTAAATGCCAAAGCCTACCTTTAGTTTTGTTGCTGACCATGGCCAACCCTTTATGGCCACAGTATAACCATTCTCTAATGGCTACTTCCAACATGATAATGTGCCATGTCACAAAGCTCATATCATCTCAAACTGGTTCATTGAACATGACAATTAATTCACTGTACTCAAATGGCCTCCAGAGTCACCAGATTTCAATTCAACAGACTACGTTTGGGATTTGGAATAAGGGATTTCCAACATGATGTGCAACTGACAAATCTGTGTCATGCTATGATTTTATTATGGAGCAAAATCCCTTAAGAACTCCCTTGTTGAATCTGTGCTATGAAGAATTATGGTAGTTCTCAAGGCATAATGGAGTCCAACCCTGTACTAACAAGGTGTACATAATAAAGTGTTAGCTGGCTGGGAGTGCATAGATATATATACGAGGGGGTGGTGAAAAGTTCTTTGCCCCGTCATGAAGTTTGCCTGGGCCGTCATGAAGTTTTTGTTTCTTCAGGGAAAGTCAGCAAATGACATTCACACTTAAATGTCACAAACACTGGGGGAGAAGTGTCCTTCCTTTCCCTGGACAAACAAAAACTTCATGACGGCCTGTAACCCCAAAGACGTGAAACTTGCTAGTGCCTCTGCCATCATGATGTGCAACTGACAAATCTGTGTCATGCTATGATTTTATTATGGAG
>NW_027319406.1:0-4060 GCF_032062135.1 Pyxicephalus adspersus
TTTTCCCCATGGATGTGCTATGGGAGTCTAAAAACTTAGTACAAGCCTTTGTATCACTGCTATAACCCCTCCATTTTTTTTCTTTCCTCCATATTTCAAAATTATTATCAAAAAGAAAGTGAAGCATTCCAACAGCATTTCTGGAAATATTCCAGAAACTGTGACAGCAGTCACCTTAGGATATGTTTATATCATCTAGTATGTCCGAATTACGTGTAGGAATGTTGTATCGTGAGGGGTATAGCTAATTATGATGCTTTTTCCTTTTTCTCTTGCTATACCACTATGTAGATTTAATAACCACAGTTTCCTGTTTTTTTTATCACAGAACAATACTTGTATCTCTATTAATGTGGATTTTTAAGAGGAGCCCAGGGGTCTTTTAGGGTAGGAGACTCTCTTTGGCCCCTCTTTATTACTACCTTTTTTTGCATTAGTATCTGCCTGTGAGATATTTCCTTTTTTCTTTCACTTAAAGAAGTGTTTATAATCTATTTTGTAAAGTCAGGGAGCAGTCTATAGCTCACATCCCACACGTGTTCTAACAATTGTGACTCTGCAGTTATTACTGTGTTGTATGTCCAAGAGTTCTTCCTATGTGTATGACCAGATTATTGATTGTAATCTTCTTTTGATATGTTTGGACATGGGGGATATGATGTCCGTTTGCTCTGTTGTTATATTAGTGCTGTTTTTGTTGTACAAGCTGTTTGTTTCTATCAGTGTTATTTCCTTTTCCTTTTTGCATAAATAAAGAATAAATGATAAGTTAAGTTATAAAAATATGAGCTATTGTAATTGGAGCTATATATTTACAACACACACATTTATATTTCCCAGCAATAATAGAACTATAAACTGTAAAACTTACTTTACTTTTCAGGAAAACTGTCTAATTTCCTGTCACTATTTAATAGTATGATTAATTATTTATTGCTCTACATCTTTCTATTGCACTGACATTTTTCTGTCCTACTGTGAAATATATATTTTCTTTATACAAATAAAGCCTCCTGTATGACAGTCTAAACAAGTCCAAAATTCAGACACCTCATGGCGCACAAGCAACATAAAGTAAGCAAAAAAGTTACTTTACTTTTCCTGACTGAGTCAAATCCTTCTCTACTTGTGTCCCAAAGTCTCTCCCTCCCGGACACAGTAGATCACAGTAGGAGTTTGCAGCAACAGGGTCAATTCTGACAATCCAGAAAGCAAGACCACATGTATCCAGGTGCTAAGTGACAAACTATAGGCTTGTAAATCTGTGCTGTTTAGCAATTCTGATAGCCACACCAAAACAAAAATAGTTGTTGACTTTTGTGCAACAAAAAGATTTTAGTTTTCTAGTGCATTTGCATTGTAAGATATTTTAGTAATACCATTTGATTAGTAATCTACAAACCTGTGAAAAGGTGTTTACACAAAAAACAAAAACAAAATAAAATCAGTTATAGGGGTTGTAAGTGAGCCCCTAAAAAAACTTTGTAGTAAAATTATTTATAATTACTCTAAATTACCTCTGCCCTTCCTGACAGTCTGGAAATTAAAATGAAGTATACCATCCACACAAACAGTTTTGGCAGTTAGAGTGAGAGTGGGAAAAAGTGGAAATTAAAAAGAATTAGTTCACATGAACTGCATTATAAAAAACAGTGAAAACCATAAACTGTTCAAGCACAACAAAACTCCTTTTATTTGTAACAAGAAAAACCTGACAGATTGCTAAGGGGGTTGCTCCTTTTTTGCTCTTGTGTTTTCAAATTAGAACTCTATTGGGTCTATTTATAAAGTAGTGAATCTAAAATTCCCAGAGGTTAGCACTGCCTGTCTTTGCAGCGCTAGGTCCCGGGTTCGAATCTCGGTCAGGACACTATCTGCATTGAGTTTGAAGGTTCTCCCCGTGTTGGCGTGGTTTTCCTCCTGGTAATCCGGTTCCCTCCCATATTCCAAAAACATGAAGTAAGGTAACTGTCTTCCCCATATATGACTATGGGGGGGACATTAGATTGATAATCGATTATTACACGAGAATCATCTGACGTGTGTACCAAGCCTTTACTTGCTTGTATTTGTAAAAAGTGTGACTATCCAACATGAAAGTTGTATGTTTAAATCCATATGATTTCTGTGATATCTGTTACAGTAATTTGTTCTCTGATGTTCCATGCCTCCTGAGGCAGCCATATGTGTTGAGAAACACATCAAGAAATTAAAAATGGAATGAATACTATAACATTATCATTTAAACTTGTGAACTAAAGATTGTATAGTCTGATCTCATTCATTTAGTATTTTTAAATGAAAAATAAATTATGTTTATGATTAAATTGACGTTACAATTATGGGAAGTTAGAAATAAATATTGTTCAAGATTAAAGTGGATGTGGCACCTTAATTCTACAATGAACTCTTACATTGATTGTACATAACTGGATGACATGAATGCTGGTTGAAATTTCACTATTACCACCCCCACTTCCAAAACAAACCCACACATCCTTTTGGGGGAACTGGTTGTGGGAAGCTCTGTCAATGATGAGGGGCCCAATGATGAGAGAAGACATGTCACCTGGTCTAGTACAGGAAGGGTTGGTGTTCACTGCCCCTTCTTTTCCTAGTAATCCAGTCTGGCAATGAAAATACATTTAAAGATGTATTCAGTAGAACAGGGCTGTGTAATTTTGTGTCCATATGTACTGTATTCAACATTGATATCACAACCAAGAATGTAACCACAAGTTTCGATAACACCATTCATCAACACTGCAATGAAATCACTTGTTTTAAAATAATTCCACAATGTCAACAACCTACTCCACAAACCATAAGTGGTTATGACAGAAGTCAGCTACTTTATGTGATGGTACACATCTTAACGAACATAGCAATCAAATCATATTAGACAGTGACAGCCGCTAAGGAGAACACAGAAGAAATTAGTGGGCTAAAACTTAGAGAGTAAGTGACTACAGAAACAACCCATAAAGAAAACTTTGCAAAGAATGATCATTTTAGGAAACCATTATGTTAAATATTTAAATGTAGAAAGATATCCCAATGGTAAAAAGACAGCTCTGTACTGTAAGGGAAAAACTACTCACACAAAGCAGGAAATACACTATGTCATGTCAGCTGGCTCTTATGCTAACAGCCTTTCTCCTCTGCTGTAGGAATGTGTCTGCACCATCTGGCTAAAATAATGTAATATAGTCTCCAGGGTGTCTGTGATATCAGCTGGTGGTAGTTACAAATTCTTCTCAGTGCACTGGGACAGTACCCTATCAAAAGGTTCTTGTAAATGACTTTTAATATCGTGTTATGCCAATAAAGATTCCTTCTCTGGTTTTGACCTAGGTTAGCACTTGGGTACTGTTGTGTGTGATTGCCTCAAAATTCTTCTTGATATACATATACCTCTATGCGCTCTATTTATGAAAGAGGGAATCTGACATTATCTCAAACATTCCGCGGTGGGATTTAAGTACTGCTATTGATACACATCCACCAGGGAATGTTTGAGACAATGCCAGATTCCCTGTTGAGCCCTATTTGTCACCCACCTAATCTATTTCCATGTGATGTGACCAATCTTTGTTTTTTGATCAGGTTTTGGTTAACAATGTGCGCTTTGCTTTGGTCAGAGAGAGAGAGACAGAGAGAGAGAGAACGAGCTATATCTCCCATCTCCATTCTAGCTAGAAAACTAATTTAGGTACAGACAGATAACAAAATACAAATAATATGGATTTGATGGGCTTTATGCAGTAGGATCTCAACATCCTATCTTTTTAGGATGAAAAGAGGGGCACCTTTCAGCACAAAATATGTAGGCAAAGATCACACTTCTTCCATGTCCCCGTTTACATAGACTGTGAAGAAGGAAAGCATAAAAATGAATATTTAAACCTGAAAATACTTTTTTCCACTAATTTTGTTTATTTTTGATTAATAACAAATCTGAATATTTAGTGGTTGGAAACTGTTTAACCACCTGAGCGTTACACTGAGGTCTAGATTTCTGTACCAAAAGCGTTACAGGTTTTCATGAATTTTTTTTTTT
>NW_027319407.1:0-4059 GCF_032062135.1 Pyxicephalus adspersus
TGCAGTTTCACCCACCTTGACAACTCACCATTTCCCCTTTCTGTCCACAACCTAATCACCTTCAACCTATCTAACTCCTGCCCCCCTTCGCCACATCCCAGACCTGGCCAATGGCAGAGGGACATCCGTAACCTTGACCACAACCTATTCTCAAACTGCTTTGCCTCCCTAACCCCTGCTCTCTCCAAAATCACCTCCCCAGATGAAGCTGCCACCCAGTTCAACCACACTCTTTCCTTGGCTCTGGATAAAGTTGCCCCTGCCACCCTCCGATACCTCTTCCCTGCCAACCCCTGACCCTGGCACAACAATCACACCAAACGCAACAGATTGTTCGTGCAGCTGAGTGCCAGTGAAGGAAATCTGGCCTCACTGCTGACTTCATGGACTACAAAGCCAGACTACAAAACATTGAACTCACTGTCACCAAGCAAAATTATTTCTCCGCTGTCATTTCCTCCCAAGCTTCCAACCCACGCAGCCTATTCTCAACAATTGACTCTCTCCTAAACCCCACACCTGCTCCCCCCACAACATCCTTCTCTGCCCAAGACATAGCCACCTACTTTGGGGATAAAATTGACAAAATCAGACAATGATGTCTCTGCTCACCGGGCCCCTCCAACCATATCCACCCCTTCCACCTGTAAATCATCACTGGCCTCCCTCAGCCCTGTCAACCCTCTTCTCTCATCATCTCCATCTACTACCTGTCCACTTGACCCAATTACCTCTGATCTACTCTGTGCCCACTCCTCCACCCTGCCCCCCGCCCCAACCCAACTATTCAACCTTTCCCTCTCTACTGGTATTTAGGCCTCTGCGTTCAAACATGCCATTATTCCCCCTATCCTAACTAGACCCCTCCTTGCCTTCTAGCCATCTCCCTTCTCCCATATGTTTCCAAAATCCTTGAGCGCCTTGTCTTCAAAAGACTCACCGATTACCTGAGCAGCAACTCTCTCCTTGACCTTCTCCAGTCTGGCTTCCGAACTGCCCATTCCACTGAAACAGCCCTTTCTAAAGTGGCCAACGACCTCCACAGAGCTAAGTCTCAAGGCAACTTTTCCCTTCTCCTTGATTTTTTTTCTGCGTTCTGCGAGACTGTTGATCACCCTCTTCTAATCCAAATCTTGCGCTCCATTGGTATCCATGACACTGCTCTCTTTTGGTTTGCTTCCTATCTGTCTGACTGCTTCTTTCAAGTTTCTTTCAATGGTACTTCTCCAACTCTCCTCCCTGTGGGTCTTCTCCAAGGGTCAGTCCTTGCACTGGTTCTCTTCTCTCCGTACACCTGCTCACTCGGTGGTCTCATCTCCTCCTTTGGCTTACAGTACCATCTGTATGCTGATGACACTCAAATCTATCAGTCCACCCCTTACTTGTCTCCCTCAGTCCTGGACAAGGTTTCATGCTGCCTATCGGCCATCTCATCATGGATGTCTGACAGATTTCTTAAACTCAACCTGGATAAAACCAAACTCATCATCTTCCACTCCTCAAATTCCAAATCTCCCTCTGACATATTCCTAACGGTCAACAACACAGTCATTCGTCCCTCCCCTCAGGCACATTGCCCCTGATTCATCAATGAAATCCGCGCTCGCTGGAAGCGCGAACGTACGCGCGGCCATCGATCGCGGATTACCGCGGTCCGGACTCGAGTATGCGCGTACACTCGCCTCACTACCAGCCGGATTCCAGCCTTCACAATTTTCCGTTGCTGAATAGAGCGACCGCGTACGATTCCGGATCGCTAATACGAATGCGCGACCGATAATCCGATTCTGCTTGATGAATCAGGGGCATTGTCTTGGCATCACCTTCGACTCTGCCCTCTTATTTACCCCCCATATTCAGAACATTTCCAGGTCCTGTCACTTTCACCTGTGCAAAATCTCCAAAATCTGCCCCTACCTGTCCCCAGAGACCACCAAACTTCTTGTACACGCTCTTACATTAATGACATTAATTTTAGAATGGCCTTTATTTAACGGGTCATAGTTGGCCCTTTATAGTGTATGGCAGTGGTGCACATGCACCAAATAAAGGAGACAAATCAAAAATCCCGGCAATGGATACTTCCAGAGAAATGCAATTCATGTAACCGACAGCCAAGGGGTACATGTTATTACTACTACATCTTCAGGGCCCTACATCTCCCCGTTCCTGGTAAATTAGGGTTTACAGAAGGTAAGTGGCCAGATATGTTTGGCAGGGTGGGTGCCACAAGAGTCCCCCACTTATTCCACATTTCCCTTTCTCTACTCTTAAAGATACCTTCTGTGAACCCCAATTTAAGTGGTGAGCTAGGTGTGACAGGGTAGTACGGTATGACAGGTATAGTTTTTGTATCTTGTGATGAAACAACTCGGATGCTGTTGAACTGCAGACTTTCAGCTTTAATTCAGTGGGTTGAACAAAAAGATTGCATAAAAATGTGAGGAACTAAAGCCTTTTTTTACTTTTGGCGTTGCTGAGTTCACCAGTGCTTTGTTTCTTTCTCATGATGTACCAAACTGTAGATTTTGCCACTCCTAATATTGTAGCAATTTCTCGCATGGCTTTTTTCTGTTTTTGCAGCTTTAGGATGGCTTGTTTCACCTGCATTGAGATCTCCTTTGACCGCATGTTGTCTGTTCACAGAAAAATCTTTCACATACAAACACCCCCCTTCAAATCAACTCCAGGCCTTTTATCTGCTTAATTGATAATGACATAACGAAAGAATTGCCCACACCAGCCCATGAATAGCCTTTGAGTCAATTGTCCAATTCAGTGTTCTCCCCAGAAATTTTTTTCAGCCGGGTGGTAAAAAAGGGGGTGTGGCAAAACACGGCAAATTTAGTGCTTTCAGTTGTTTATGCCATGGGTAATCAGTAACCTCTTATGTTTTTCAGTGTTCTACCTTCTCCCAATTATTTGTTACAACTTTGTAATACCTGCCCGTTAGTATATCCAAATTTTCTATTCTATGTATTTTGCCACAACTGTCCTATGCCCTGTATTTTGACCCAACTTCCTAGTGTTCTAAGTTTTAAGAGTGTAATCCTTTGTATTAGTGTAATAGTATAATGAATGTGGTGTAACAAGTTAGGCTCAATTTATCAATACCCCTTTGGAAAATTTCTCAATAATAAATATAGTAACTATATAATTGTAGCACATACCATAACCCCATTTACCAACAAGTTACATTGAATTACACATTTCATCCATGCTCACTAACTCTCGCATTTAATATCAATGTGAGCAAGTCTAATACCCACTACGAATTTACATGCTTGTGCCACCCTTGATAAAAAATAATGTCTTGAGTCTTTACACAATGTACTAATACAGCTTTCTAGTTCAGATGAAAATTAAACAATATATATGTGGCTGATTAAGCTAGAACTTACATATGTGTGGCTCTATACGGCCAAAGGGCGTAAGGGGTAATATATTGTATGATTCACACAAGAGCTGTAGGTATCACTTAAGTGTATGAGCGGCACTTACACTATGGCCTTATTAATACATAACTAAATATTTATAATATAACTCTTTCACCATTACATATTATCCAACACAGGTTTTCTTGTTGATGGTTGATCTACCAACTATGTTATTCATAAGATATTACAATCCAAAATAACAATAACAAAAATCTATTCCTAGCAAACATTCTCTTGATACAAGTATTGCTTGATAACTTTTAGGGTTTGGATAGGGAAACCCAACACTCCTCTAGAAACTCTGTCATTGGTTAAAATGAATTGAAATTGCTTGCTATTTTACTAGACAATTTAAAGGACCAGTATAAGCATATTCATTGCTAATGTCATCAATATATTGTTGAAAGATAAAAGCTCTTCAATCCAAATGCCATCACAAGTATGACTCCAGAATTCCAAACTTTGGTCTTTAGTGTCGCTTTATTATGGATCCTGGAAAGTAAGAACAGGAGCAGTATCAGATTCTTAGCAGTTAATATCTACTTTATCAACATACAGCTATTATCCTCTGGTCTAGGCTGTAGTCTCAATATACCCTAGTTGTGAGGCACTTGCAAGTTAT
>NW_027319408.1:0-4056 GCF_032062135.1 Pyxicephalus adspersus
TGTTTTACATGGGTACTAAAAGTTACATGGGTACTAATGGAAAGGTGGTAACATACTTATATGTGCTAATGCCTATTTGAATGGCACCCCAATGCAATGTATAGTGCATGCAGTGCATTAGAAAAAAATTGTCTTGTGCTTTGTTTTGGCTCATTAGTTTACATCAGTTACCCATTAATTTTGAATTGATGCAAGTTAAAAAATGAAATAGTGTGTGTTAATGCATGACTTATAAATATATATATATATTTTTTTTTTTTTTTGAGAAATTCACAGGTCTTTCAAGACTGTCAGCACCTGACTGAAACGCGCAGTGAAAAAGGTGTCAGTTACCCCCAGGAGATGCTAATAGCATTAAGGACTCCACACTGGAACACTCATTTCTTAAAATGTTTAGAAATAGCAGAGGACAGGCATTAATCCCAAGGGTTTGCTCGCAAACACAATCCACATAATTATTGTGCATCTGTTCACAAGCCATTTCCGCTGCTCTCATCCTCGGCATTACTGCTGAAAAGTTTCAAAGTCACAAAAAGAAACTGAGCAGCCCACGGGGAGGTATTTGTTCACATATTATGTGGAGTCAAAGTGGAAAATCACAGGCTCAGATGGTGGCGGGTTAACTGGAAACAGCCTAAAGGTGAATGGAGCATTCAGAATTATTCATTAATACCGGGCCTTTGTCATGTACAATTATTAGAAAATGCGGACTTCATTCCCACCTTCTGTAAAGGGCTGAATGATAGAACATCCATTGTTCTCTCTGTATTGTAGTTTTCTCAATGTTTAAAGATTTAGGAAGGATTTTCTTGTTCTGTCATTTATTTCAGAACATTTTGTTTCTTATTTTCTTGGTAATTACTCTCATAATGACATAATTTGCTACATTAAATCAGCAGGAAACATTCATAATGCATTTTAATAATTGTGCATGAATGATAAAAATAGGAATATGTGGTAAGGGTGTTCGGATGAGATTCTAAACCGTGTTTGTTACCTTCTGTGTGTGTGCTTGGAGAATCACCAATAATAATTCAACAATCAAATATAATTTTGTGAAAAATGGAAATGATTAAAGAAGGAAGATGGCCAAAGAAATACACAGAATACACAGATTAAATACTCATGTAAGTGCTGCCTTACTTGCCAAAGAACCTTAGAAAATACACAGCTAAACCACACGGCAGAGTCCTGTATGACGGATAACTTTATCTTTGTCTGCTGCAGTTATACCATGTCTCTGGGTTATTGCTAATTCTGCATTTTGTTGGCAATGTTTGCAATCCTGGACCAGATCCACTCCAGATTTGCTGGATCTCCCAGGCTCCCCCATCAAAGTCTATAAAACACACTTATGGGTTGGCACTGTTGGCTTGGTGGTTAGCAATTTTGGATTTGCAGTGCTGGTTGCTAGGATTGGAGCCTGGACAGGACACCATCTGCAAGGAGTTTGCAGGTTCTTCCTGTGTTTATGTGGCTTTCACCCCACACACCTAAAGAGATCAGCTATCCCACACACTGTACCTTGGTGTATGGAAAATGACAAGTGCCGTGCAAGCAACCAGCGTGTGGTCTGAATGCTGTGCCCTTACATTGCAACCCCTTCATGGCCAATGACTTAGTTATAAATCAAAAAATAATGCGACTTTATGACGGGAGTATTTCTACAACCGAACCCGTTTCTAGCTTTACTTAATCTGGGGATCTAAAAATATCAGATGGAACATAGGCCCATTGTTACACATTGTTTATGTGCAACCCAACAGTCCAAAGCCTCATATTGGAAAAGTACGGATGTACCCATTGTATCGAAAATACTGCGGAAATTTTATTTAAAAGTTTGTTATGAGAATTTGTTTGCTAAAAGTATAAATAAAACGTTGAAGTTTCATGCAAATTGGTCTCCATGGTTTGCGCACCCAAAATGTGCAAGTATAATTCAGTTTGTTTGATATCCTGTACCAATGTCTGATATTTTTATTGTTTTTTTTCTGGTCATTGATGTACAGTTGTTTTTGACAAAATGGTTGTTTATCTGTTTGTTTTGTTATTTCAATTTTTTTTCTTTCTTTTCTTTGTTTGTACTTATACTAAAAAATCTTTCAATAAAAATTATCTTTAAAAAAAAAAATGCGACTTTAAAGGCAATAAATTTATAAACACTTTCCAATGCAATATAATATATATATAATATAAAGTTCACAGCAGAAATTTATTTGCATACATCAACAATTATATATAATATTTATAAAAACAACAGTGAAAATATCTCAATTATTGCGCGACATGCTTCGTCAACTAGATGTCCACTTCTTCAGGAATCAAATTGGGATCTACAAATTGTGTATATAGATACAAATGATCCGTTACATTAATCATCAGAAACACACAATATGACATAATAGTAACATCTTAAACACACTTACAATGAACACTCATACTTCCCTAAAAAACAGGTGCCAGGAATTCGAAAGGAATGGCAGCAAGGGCAGCAGACTTATTTTCCAAACCATTAAATATAAATCTACCATTATCTTTATATCCATATAGGAAAACCTTCTATCATTTTTACCAGACATATGACAATCTAAAAAATACATTACCGCATCAATTCCTGTGATTTTTTTTAATTTATTGAATTGGAAAGCATTGATATGGCAGCATGGTGGCTCAGAGGTAGGTGCTCAGGGCTTTGCAGTGCTAGTCCCCAGGTTCAAATCTCAGCCAGGACACTATCTGCATGGAGTTTACAGTTTCTCTCTGTGTTTATCTGGGTTTCCTTCCACATTCCAAAAACATGCAGTTAGGTTAGTTGGCTACCCCCCAAAATTGACCTTAGACTGAATTAAAAAGACACATGACTATGGTAGGGACTTTTGTTGAAATTGTGAGCTCCTTTGAGGGAGAGCTAGTCATATGACTATGGACTTTGTGCAGTGCTGTGTAATATGATGGTGCTATATAAATACTGTGTGAGAATAATGGTTCACAAGTCCTATTATTTTTTGCTTTATAACTCTATCTACTGTAAATTAAGATGCAGCATTTGGTAATACTTTAAACAGTTACCTATGAAAATTTATCATTTTAATTACTTGGCTAACGATTTACTTTGCTCCATAAACTGCCTCTCTTCTAGAGAACTTTTTACTTGGGAATCTTTTACATTTTCACTATGTAAAACTGGGCAGGTTAAAACTCTTGCTGTGAGCCTTGGAGCAGCAAATTGCTACAGTGCAAATCTTCAGACAATGAATAAATGGCCAAAAGCAGCATTGTTTAAAAAAACAGCCCCACAATCTGCCACAGCAGTGTGCAAAACTTATTCACAGCCTCTCCCTTTCACTTGAATGGAAACGGACAGAACTGCAATTGAGCATGTGACAGAACACGGTGGCTCACCATAGGTATAAAATGGTCCTTACACTGTAGGCATGGAAAGGACATGGAAACTGTCCCGGGCTACTGCCTATACCTCTTTTCTACCCCATGAAAAAAATTCCCCTAGCCTCCTTTAATCTATGTCTATGGGCTTCTTTATTCCTGGCCTTAACTCTCTGATAAGAGAAAGGACCAGCTGCTAATTTTATTAACATTGGTTGTGACCATCTAAGCATTATCCCTAAGTAAATCCAAGAAGGGAGAATTTTCCTTCCCTCAGGTCTTATTTAAGAGTGGTCATTTAGTTGTGTTCTTCATTTCACTGGGTGATTAGATGTTATCAGTGATTGTTAGTAAACATTAATGGACTGGGCTTTCCCAGCAAATGCTTTGTGTGCTCATCCTGGCTACTGGCAACACTGAGAACTTTGAAAAGGTGAACATTCAACTTCCTAAGCCTGAGCAGATGTGATTGTGATAAGTAGGGATGGAATTCCTGTCTGGGTGTTCTGCGTGACCTGGGTGGCGGCAAAAGTCAGTGGAAATCACTCAACACTTAGCTGTGTAGTGCTTTTGTCTTGGTGTTCTTTCTCCGTATGCTGCTTCAGACACATGACTGACTTGCTATGAACTTTTTACCTCCTATTTTGAGTTTATTCATGGTGGAAAAAAAAA
>NW_027319409.1:0-4054 GCF_032062135.1 Pyxicephalus adspersus
TAGGGATTGCAAATGACAGACTAATACAGACAGTGATACAGGAGGAGAGGACCCTGCCCCGAAGAGCTTACAATCTAGTAGGTGGGGGAATTTCACTGAGTGAGGAAGTCATTAGTAGGTCATTGGAGGAGCGGAGAGAGCAGCAGGGGGAGTATTTTTTAACCATGTCAGAAATGTAAGTGGGACAATAAAAGTGTAGGGATTTGAAGGCAAAGCACAGGAGCTTAATTTTGATTATAAGGTGAAATGGAAGCCAATGGAGAGAACTACAAAGAGATGCAGCGGAAGAGGAGCGGAAGGAAGGATGGATAAGTCTGGCTGCAGCATTGTGTATACTTGACTAGAAAAAGATTGTGTTTCATCAACAGTCTGGAGTTTTTTTTTAAAGATCACACTCAAGGATAGCAATATTGGATCTGTTGTTTCTGATTTACTAGTTACTAATTGCCTTGGAGAGCTTTAAGAAATTTGCCTTAGATCCCATTCTGCAGATATACAGTAATTAAGGATTTAGTAAAAGTTCACTACACACCTTCACATACTGAGATATTGCAAAGAAACAGTTAACATTTCATTATAATCCCAATTTGAAAACTTTGCGGTTTTGAAAGTGGTGAAAAATCATCTCACTAAACTGGCTGGGTTGTCTGCTGATCTGGCCCAAAATACATATTGTTATGTAGGTAAAACAAGCTGATAGTTGAGCACTGCTGCCATTTCACATGCAGTAATCTTGCGGTAAAGCTGATCAGTGTGGATACCGTTGTGACACAGTGGAGGTCATATGCTGTTCTTTTTCTCATCCATTAGTCACAGCATGTTTCTTGTCATCTCGATTGTTGCTAACAAATCCCTTGAATCTGTTAATTCTCCTCTCTGACCAGTCTGTGATATATTAGAGTTAGCAGCATTATCTGTAATCGGATAGGATTCTAAAACGTAGAATGCTGGGACCAAGCTGATTTTATTTATAAGCATTTTATTGCTCTGTACTGTTGTACGCAGCTCTGCAATGCTTGGCTGACTCCATTTTGCATGTTTGTCATTTTTATGACAAAATAAATTGCAAAGCATTACTGCTGGCAATACCAATTATATTGGAAGTCGTGCAAAAGTCTTACAAAAGGTAACAGTATCAAGAACAACCTGCTGATAAATGAACCGACTTTTAAATAATACTATGTTACCAAGCATGTTAAACTAAATCTGTCATTAGAGAAATACTGGGGCTGCAGTTGCTCATCTCCCTCTGAAAATGCTAGTTACTGGGTTGTATCTAGTGTCATAGCTTCCAAAAAACTATCAGGATAGGTCAGAGAGTTATAACCTCTAACATGGGTAAGAATTTTGGATTAGTGGTTCAAAATGTAGCAAAGACACTGGCACATGTATTTTTGGATGGACTATGGAGAAATGCTTGCATTGCCTTCATTGATGCAACTGTTGGACCTTTGCCTCAATCTTTACATTTTCATGGTAGGTTTAATCAAGCTGTTGTACTGTGACATTGATATGTGAAATGACTTGGCTACAACCAATGTGCAGGTTATCTTTGGACTGTAGGTTAGGCTGTCTTGATGAGTTTTAATCAGTTTAATTTTAGCTGACCTAAATAGCAAAACACAGCTTTTAGAAAATTCCCTAATTTACTGCAACATATTGGTACAAACAATTATGTTGAAAATAGTATTTTTTTTGCCTTTTGTTATACTGGAAAGTGCAGCATAGGGCAGGACAATGCACCTACGTTGAATCAACCCATAGGGCCTGATTTATTAAAGCTCTCCAAGGCTGGAGAAGATACACTTTCTTCAATTAGGCTGGGTGATCCAGTAAACCAGGAATGGATCTGGTCCATGATTGAAAACATTTGTTAGCAAATGACTGAACAAATTAATTCCAGGTTTGCTGGATCACCCAGCTTTACTGATGAAAGTGTATCCTCACCAGCCTTGGAAAGCTTTAAAATATCGGGCCCATAGTGTTAAGATTAATGTCTAGGTATGCTTTATTTAGCTAAATTTTTCACAGTAAAGACTAAAAAGCTACTATGAGAACTTTTATACCAGGATAACTAATATAGAAATTTAGCACAATGCTGCATCAACCCATTAAATTGAAATACTAAAATGTTTTTTTTTACTGGAAAACAAATTTAATCTGAGGTTACCAGAAACCAGACTATTATATTCCTGGCCTTTATGAGCCACGCTCTTTAGTTCTTAGTTCTGAAAAGGTACAGCCCTTCTTAAATCATAAATCATTTAGATGGAGTTGAGCTTAATATCATTTGATGTATCTCTGGATTTGCAGTGAATAAACTGTTAGTATAAATGTTGTTTGCATTTCAGTTCCGTTGCTGTGGAGTGAAGAATTACACGGACTGGCTGGAAATGAAAAACAGCACCTCCGTGCCTCACTCTTGCTGCACAGAGCACAGCGCCTCCTGCCAAAGCAACCCCAGTACTTGGTGGACAGAGGTGAGCCTCCTTTACTGTCAGTAACATAGCTAGATTCGCAGAAAATAACAAATGATAACATGACTTTCACAAATTCAAGGGAAAAAAAAAAATCTTTTTACTGCAAACATGAATAGCCATTAGAGTTTGGTCAACCAACTTCCTTTTAAGGAAATTTGGATTCAAGCCTCAATACAGAAGCCTTCCGCTATGTCAAAGCTAGATCATGGACATTTTTTAAAGGTCAGATAGCAAAAAAGATTTAGATAGAAGTTTAGATATGAAGTACTCCATTACATTTGTCTTTGACAATGGTTACAAAATAACATTGTCAGCATGCCAAACAATAAGTAGCATTAGCTGACCTATTAGTATTTGATTTAAGTTAATATAAGGAAGTCAAGGAACCTGAAGAAATCCCAAACAGATATAAAAAATACATACTGCATATATCCATATAGTAGTGGAATTCAAACCCAGAGCTGCAAGATAGTTGTGCTGTTTAGAATCATTATATGCTGCCTTATGCACTGAAAACAAGAGAATATCTGTGGCCCCTAGGACACCTGTCAAATATAACACATTTTCCTGAATCCCAGCGATTGCAGGGACTTATGATTTAGGTCTTTGATCTAGCTACTGCAATACATCATTTACATCAAAAACTGTATGGAATAAATCTTGATTATTACTTTTTTTTGTCTTTTGTGAAATCTTACAATTGTATGTTATTAAATTGATAATGACACCCTTTACCACACTCAAAGCTGGCCATGCAGATATCTATAAAATGTTGGACTGTGCCTTGCATATCTGACAGTCCTCTGATATCTGCAGCCATGGCTGGTCTTTTTCTGAAAATGCTGATATGGTAATTATTTGACTTTAATTCATTGAATGACTAGCCTGAAAGAAGTAAGAGGAAAATCAACTCCTGATCTGCATACTTGCTCTTAGTCATTTCCTTAAAAAAAAATTTTTTTGCAAGCTCACAGCTTTCTTGACTTTGTTACCTTTTATTGAATCTGTGAATATCCTTGAAAAAATGACAGCAACATTCCCCAGAAGTATTCCAGGAAATCAGCCTTACGTTACTTCAGTTATTTATCACTCTTGTTTTGTCAGAGTTCATAGATTATGCTGAAAGTGTTACTTCTGGATAGCCCCAAATCCATCTGTCAGGCATTTTTTACTAACACAACATGCAGTGTGTGACTAGAGGTAGATTTGTGTCCCCATTTGGCCAGTGACCATAGCAATTAGCCATGAATCTCACTGTGCGACAGACTCTGACCTTTGGGAAACAGAAAAAAAAAGCTTTTATTAAATGTGCATTTATATTTTATATGTTGCAGCAGATGCCAGCAGAGGAATCTATTAACCTCCTTGTAGTTAAGCCCGACCTTCGCTCGGGCAAAAAAAAATTGCAAGGATGGTTAAGCCCGAGATTTTTCACATCCTTACTTACCTGGTCCCCCTGTGCTCATCCAGCGTCGTCCTCCATCGGTCATCGTCCGCCGATCTCTCCAGCGTCGGGTGCCAGCGGGACCGGTAAGAAGCCGGCCGGCATCCTGTGATCCGCCGGGCCAGCGGAT
>NW_027319410.1:0-4053 GCF_032062135.1 Pyxicephalus adspersus
TGATCTGCAAGTTATTGCATAATTTCTTAGTATATGCTGAACAGATTGATAATAAATTTAGTAGGCGTATCAGGCATGGTTGGGCACCTTTGGGCAGGTTCATTGGCACATTTGGGCTCCACAAAACCCACCCTGTTGACCATTTTCCTAAATAGATCCATATACGAAGGAGATTTATGATCCTCAAAACATTGCATAAATTCCTAATAAATGCTAAATATTGGTAATAATAATACTAATAATAACAAGATTAATAATAAACCTAGTAGGTGTATCATGAACTATTTATGCAGAGGGGTAATGCATGTTTCTTTCTTTCCTGAAAACATACCAGAGAGTGTTGTCTGATGTCAGTGAAACAGGCATATTAACCTGATTACAAAAAAAACTTCTTTGTAAAGAAGTTTGTTCCCTTCAAACAGACTTCTACATAAATATAGGTAAAACCTGTGCCAAAACACATGGCTTAGGGTATCATCTGCTTGGATCTTGATTTTGAAATGAAATATATAAATTTGCTCCTAATTTAGATAAACTATCAGCCATAGCCCCAATTTGTTGTAGGTATTTTTTGTCCAAGCAATGGACATTTCTGTATTTGTGTATGTTTCACAAGTACTCAAAGTGCTTTTAAGCACTTTTTTAGGTTTGGTGTCACCCTAATATTTTTACATATTAACTGGTGAATCCTTATAGTATAGTTTTTCTCTTTTTTTTTTTCTTGTGGGTTCTGTTCTGGAAATAACTGATCTCGCTATGAAGTATTTCCACATTTTCTACCCTCCCTCTCTATAAGTAATGTCAAATATTTTCTTTTTATGTTCTAGCATTTTGTTGTTCTTAGTAAGTGCCAAGGTTGTAAAAGCTCCCCCAAGTTCTTGAAAGTTGAGCTGAATAGAATGTTGTTTTATTTCTCTGTGTTGAGTGACAGTGACACTGATGGATGATGGTTCTTACAAATACACCAGGTAAACAAGGAAAAGAGATGTATCAACACATCTGTTGTCGGGGCCTTTTAGCCGAGTAACAAAATTTGATGGTGAAAAGCTTTGAGGAGACTGTAGGACAGCCTTCACCCTTCAACACACTGACTGTTTGATGACACAAGTATCAAAGGCAACAAGCGCTCCACTAAGGGCTCTGTGGTATGACTAATATCACACAATGTTTTATTTATCACCTTCCAGCAGCTGAAGGCAAGTTCTGCATTATGTAAACCCACCATATGTTTTTTTGTTTTTCAAAATGGTTTGCTGTCTTGCAACAGCAAATCATTTTGAACTTTGATATATCTATTAGGAGAACTTAACTCCAATCTTTCAACTAAGTTTCAGATGGAAGCTAGTTAGAGCACTTAAGTTGTTCTTAGCTTCATTTAGGTAAAACATTCCAGGTGCAATAAAACAAAAGATGTCTGTATCTAGCAGTTCATGTTTTTCTAAAACAGCTATAGCTGGAGTATAAAAACGTGCTCCCTGTCAACATGCCAAGAGTTGCAGAGGGGGAACCTTGCTCTCTGTGAGGAAGCGCTAGTCTCTCTGCAGAGATCCCACATGTCCTCTGCTGAAACAGACTTGTAGCTGTGAAATTGGCAGAGCCTATGCTCTCTGGTCATTGGAGAGCTCTAGTTTTGACGCAGCAAAACTGTGTCAGACCGCTGCACAGAGATCACCAAATATCAGCCTAAATCTGCTTAGTATACCAATCAAAATCAGCTGTGTCTAGGATTCATATAACAGATATACATCTATAAAGCAGTAGTTCTTCTTAAAGCAGAACTAAACCTAAAAACTGCGAGCATTCAGGTTTTTATTACAAAAGGGACAGGCTATTTCCTATTTTTTTAACAAAACAAACTTAAGCTACGTACACACTTCCAATTATTATCGTTTGTAAACGAACGACGAACGATCCTGCACGATATCTGCGAACGATCGTATAGCACCGATCCTGTACATACAGAACGACACGATCGTTCAAAGATATTGTACACACGTATATATACACAAAGTATATATGAATATATATATATATATATATATATATATATATATATATATATATATATATACACACAATACAAGCACATCAATACTGGTGGAGGGGACAACGGGGTGCTGTATATGATCATCACAGCATTTTGCTCAATACTCCTTCTGTGAACCCTAATGCATAAAGTAGTGGGTTGGCTAATAAAGGTAGGGAGTATATATATGATAAAACCCCTTAATGCAATGTATTCTGACTTTTGCATTAGGACTGCCCTGTGTAATACCATCATGTGATACTGAGCTTTTATAATTCAAGGAACCTAAATGAATGAAAGCAGCAAGCCATCAGCTAGATGATGCCGGATGTCCTCTAACTAGGAAATAGGGGAGCTATATCTGGCTTCCTGCTATTTCTAATGTACAGGGTGCAATGTAAGAAGCTATGAGTGTGCAGTGAAATTAAAGTAAGCAATTTTAGAAAAATTCACCCTCTAGCCCTATAGCATGATGCTGCAACTCTGCGTCAGTCAGTAAATTCTGCCATTGTAGAGCTATTGATAAAGTACAACAAACTATACATCCACACAAGCCATCACAGAGATGGTTTGCCTAATGATCTGCAGCCAGCTCATTATCTTTAATGACTGAGCCAAGGGCTGTGTGTGTTCTGTGTGTATAGATCCTTTTATGGACAGGTTGCTATAGCAGGTACTGGCATACATACAGATAAATTGGTATAAATAACATCTATTCCCTAAATTAAATATGTGCAAAATTGATCACACTAAAGTATTTAAATAATTTAAAAGTAGTAAATGTACTTTAAAACGACCTTTAATTCATCTCTGTATCTGTTGGCATTGTGGAGAAATGTCATTTAAAAAATCACAAAAAAGGCATTAAAACCTAATCTTTTTTTAGGAGCAGACCTTGGCAACCTTTTTAGTAAACAATTAGCAGGTGTTTCTAAAATTTAGGAAATACCTGTCAAAATCCAACTACTAGGTCATGTTGTGATTTTTAAAAAAAAGACATTACATCATCTTAAAAAATTTAGAAAGATTGGAGAAAGCTTGTTTTAATGCCAATTTAGTGTTTGCTAAAAATATGTAAAGGTATGTAAAGTGTCTAGAGCCTGCACTTCAAAAACCAGACTTCCTTGGTACAACTAAGCTCATATAAAAGGACAGTTATCATTTGGGACCAGTAAATTACTAAACAAGTTTTTCTTTTAGGTAACAAAAAATTCACAAATAAAAGATTAACACTAGCCAAATTGTTAAGATTTCTTAATGACTGTGATGCAACTACATAAGTTCAAATATAAAAATGCTCATTGCCAAAAAATGTTAATAAGCCTTGTGTCAAGGAACTATAAATGTACAACTTTGTGTGTCCTTATTTCTCCAGACCTGACGTCAGTTAGAAAAATTAGCTAGTTATTGTCCAGTTATTTGACAAAAACAAATTTGGCCAAACTTTGTCTAGGCATTTAAGAGTCAAAAACTCATCATGAGTCATGAATAGGACACAGACTATTACGGGAATACTTTTCTTGTCATTTGTGTCCATATTTGGTATATTTCCCTTCCATAACTGTAAGGACAAGAAAAGGTGGGAAATATTTTTAAAGCAGCCCTATCACCGCAATTTTTACTTTATATTAAGGGTAGGTAACCCATCTATATACATTTTTTATTTTTAAAAAAGGCTAAGCCCCTGCTCCTTCTTTCTGAGTGGGATATGAGACAGTGCAGAGCCTCCTGGGATACATATGTCATGTATCCCAGGAGGCTTCAGGCTGTTTCTTCTGCACATGCTCAAGGTTTCAATCATTGAAATAAAAAAGGTGCCGAACTCATGCATGCGCACTGCATGCGCCAAATACAAATACAGCAGGATACATCGCCTGTTCTCGCACCTGTGCAGGGCGAAACTGGGTGACATAGCAGGAGAAGCCGGAAGGTGCCTGGCGTTTCCTCCGTGCCAGGACGAAGGAAGGAACCAGGACAGCACAGGACTGAATAGATCGCCAGAAGTAAAAGTAAGTATGATTTTTTAT
>NW_027319411.1:0-4053 GCF_032062135.1 Pyxicephalus adspersus
TATTTTATGTATGCCTTTCCAACTGCTGCCATTCTTTTTTGTCCATGTTCATTACTTTTTAAACTTTAATAAAAATATAGAAATATAGAAATACAAACTTGGTCCTTGGTTCATGAAGATCAAGGACACACAGCCCTCTTTCTGCTGCATACCCAGCAAATACCACTGGGTTTTCTACAGCTCTGAACTTGGAAGTTAAGACTAAAAAGTGAAATGAAGAGAAGGAGCAAGCTCTGCAAGAAGGTAGCTCAAAAGGCATAAGGAGAACAAGCATGCAGACCAAGAGTTGTTTCAGGTCAGTGACTCAAAGTGATAGAACTTGGCTAGGCAGGCCACATACCTCTGACATGAGGGTTGTTTCATTGCATTGGAGCAATGGAGTTTTTTAACCTGGGTTCCTTGAGCAATGAGCAGTTTGTGCCTCTCAAGCCAGTCTGACACCAATGATCTCACGGACTACCATTAGGTGTGAAATCCTCCCTACTGGCCAGCAAAGTTAAAGGCATTCTTTTTACTGACCACCACACTATTGCTGTGGATATAGTAAATTATAGCATGGGTTACCTAGGACTAGAAAGTTATTTCAAGGGTTCCCCCTGTTAAAAACATCAAGAAACACCACATGAAGTGTTTGGTTTACGTGCACACAGATTTTAGTTTTGTGTGATTATCTCTGTAGTCATCCACCCAATTACACCACAATTACACAAGATATGCTGTATAATTTTCTGTGGATAAGAAGATAAGACATTTTCAGTAGCCTGGCCTTCAGGGACTAAACACAGCACATTTTTATAGCGTGACTTTCTCATTTCATTTACAAAGGCTGAAACTGCTGAGCACAAGCTACAGCGAAGACAAAAAAGAAAGTGGGGGGTAGCAGCAGCTGGCTTCATGTCACATAACAATGCGGTTTTCTGCTTACTCATGCGAACGGCAGGCTGAGTCAGTGTAACAGCATGACATGAGAGGAGCACAAACTGCTCACATACACAACTGCCAATAAGAGGCAGAGAAAACTACAATCTCCTATCAGGCAATATTTGCTAATAAAAAAAAACAAAAAACAATTTGCGAATTTGCTAAACAGGATAAGGATCCTTATTGTCAGCCGAACCCAATGACAATCACATGGCAGAAAATAAATAATAATCTGGTTTCAAGTGACATGAACCAAGTCATCAGTTCCCTTTCCCCATCAGTATCACATGATAGCCTTTAATCAAGATAACACACCAGGATATGGATACGTCAGCAAAAGTTTTGAAAGGGTAATATATTTTGGGTGGGTGGCAAATTTGCCTTTATCAAATCTATGAGAGAAGATGCAGCACATTATCTTTTTTAAATAGTGTAAAAGGAGCTATTCAAAGTGTTCCTTCATACCAACAACGTGGCATCTATCCACTGGGGTACAACACTGGGATCCTGGGTCACAAGCCAGAATCTAATAGTCTGCTCGATCCCTTACTAAACCCTAATCCAGCGATTCTCAACCAGGATTCCGTGGCACCATAGGGTTCTTCTAGGCAACCTTTACTATCAAAAGAGCCATTTTGCCCCCTCTTCCACTAAAGAAAAGTAGTCAGGAGCCCCAAAACATAACACAGTTTATAAACTTTAAAAAGTTTTAATCTTTTATAAAGTTTTAATCTTTTTTTTAATTTTACCTGTAAAATTTTGGCAGAACACAACAACACTTCCAAATTTGGAAAGCATTTAAGGAAATAAAACAATGGTTTTGATTGAATGCAAGAATAATGTGGAGCTTTACTTAAGTGGGATAGTTCATCTTATTTTATTAATAATTATTTAATTAAATTCACTGTGATCATGATCAAATTAATCCAATTCATATGATAATATACCTATTTGTTTATGATTGTATTTTTATCATGATTCATTATCCCAAGACAAATGCATATTTTATCAGATGATTAATATATAATTAGTTTATATACAACTAATAAAAAATCCATATTGGCAATTAAAAAAATATTTATTAAATTCATGAGGATGTATAAATAAATTCAGATATTAAGTTATTAAATTGGAGTGCATGATCAAATACCTCTATACCTAAAGACATTCAAAAAATCAATTAATGCATTATGATGTTGAAAACTTTCTTTTAAAATGTTTGTTCCCATCATGAGATCCTGACTCAGTTTCAGATCGGTGCATCTTCACTCAATGAGCAGCTGCCCTTAAATGCATCTAGTCCCGTGTCCCACATGGCGCTATGATGGGCCTTGATGTTTGTTTCCAGGTAAGCACCCAGGAACACGGGACTCCTATCAGCAAATCAATCAAGTCCTGCACTGAGGCTCTGGCCCCCATCAGGGACACCCCGAAAGGGAAATCCCTTTCCTCCGTAATGCATACGGGAGGAGAGGGAATGTCCTCTTACCCCGCCGGTGGAAGTGTCAACGCTGGCTGCAGTAAATAACAGTAATTCTTTTTTTTTAGAGATCACTGATCTCCGAGCCATGGCAGGTTCCTGGCACACTGTCACTCATAAGAGATGAATGTCAGGGAAAACAGTCCGTAATACAACCATCTGTGCTTCTCAAATAATTATGTTAAAGCAAGAATGAATAAAATAGCTGCTGTTGCTGATCTCCTTCTAAAAATGCCAATGTCCTGGCTTTTTTCTGGTTTGTGTAGTCCTAAGGTACACATCTCAAACAATCAACATGACCTCAAAAGAAATTTGTCAGTACATTAGGATTCTGTATCTCTACAGTTGGTGTAAGTGGGCCTGATTTATTAAAGCTCTCCAAGGCTGGAGGGAATACACTTTCAACAGTGAAGCTTGGTGATCCAGCAAACCTGGAATAGATTTCTTCAAAGTCACTTGCTGTTCCCTAGCAAATCTTTTGAATCCTGTACCAAATCCATTTCAGGTTGCGGGATCCCCCAGCTTTGCTGTTGAAAGTGTATTCTCTACAACCTTGGAGCATTTTAAAAATTAGGCCCAGTGAGTTAAACTACTGAAGTCACTGAATAAGCAGGACACATGCATTCCAGCTCTTTACTGTGTTTGCATCAAACTCTTCCTTATGCTATCAAATAAAATGAAAAATTGGTTTTGCCCAGAACTCCAGTAATCTCAGAATGGTTCCTTTTTTAGGTCGCTGCTGGATTTTTTAAATGTTTTATAATATTACAACAAGTGGGAAAATACAAAACCCGTACAGCCAAAGAGCCAGATGACATGGCAGGGAAGTCATGCCACTCTATGTTTAGGACACAGCCACCCACCACTCAAAAACCTCGACCGATTACTAATATATTGGCTTAAAGTGAATGTTCTGCTGGGGGGATTTCACTTCAAGTCATGGAGACACTAGAGGAAGTAAGGGAAAAATCTGCCCAAAACAAGCAGAATTCCTTTACAGTCCTATCCCTGACAAATATTACCAAAAACTTTATTTCTGATGTAGGTTTCCCCTAACCTCCAGCTCTTATGAGAATTCTAAAAACTTTGTGATTTCTACTTACTGGTCAACAAGAGCAATGGAGGGGTGAATCACCAAGACCGAGGCACAGACAAATAAAAACCTGACAAAGTAAATGATAAAATAAAAAGTTATTCCTTCACAAACACATGTTGTTCTCAGCTACCAGATTTAGTTTTTAATTTTGAACCTAACTTTGAAAACAGAAAATAACTTGAAGTCATGGATGATACTTTTTAGCAATGACAAGTCTAGGACCAGTCTTCATTGTATCCTCTGCAGATGTGAAGATGAAGATGAGTGAAGAATCTGTGAAGATGAGTGAAGAATCTCCTTGGCCACTGACAAAGTAACTTTGGTGCATGTGCAGGAGTTACATTGTCTCTGGTGCCTGGCTCTCTGTGCATGTGCATGTCCTAAACAGTGCTCTTAAACAAAAAGCCAGGAATTTGTATTATTAATAAAAGAGCTGTTACATGTATATTTTGTCATTTATTACTACCTACTAATGACTTTTTGCTTTCTGAGTTTAGGTACGCTTTAAGCCATGCAGTGGAGCTTACTGTGGGCCTCTGTTCTTGGATCGTGCCAA
>NW_027319412.1:0-4049 GCF_032062135.1 Pyxicephalus adspersus
CAGAAAGTCCCACACTTGCTCAGCTTTCCTCTTCTTTCCGATGCTCACCATTCCATCAAATGCTGATCTCATTGGGCATGCATGAGATTAAGCACTTTATTTCTATTACATGACTCACTGGGCACTCTTAAAGCTACTAGTAACCAAAATATCAAGATATTGGGATTACGAAACTAAAAACTTGTGGAAATTAAACACCTTGGTTGTTGTTTCATAAAAAAGTGTACCTAGGAGCCCAAAATGAAAAATGCAAATTAGGGACACTCGGGAGTCACTTACATAGCAAGAAGCATTTGGGCACAGCCCCAAATTTTTTAGCTATCTTTAAACAAAACTATAATTGTAATACTATGTTTCCCTTTCTGCTTCTATTCTTTGAACCCCAATTTATCTGGAATGGGGAGGTGTAGGAAACTGAAAATGTTGGTGCAAGTGGGGGACACATGTATAATCCCCCCTAAAATTTAATAAGCATGGCAATCAGGATAACACAGTATGACAGATTTGTGACAGGTAGGTATCAATTTAGGGGCCCATCCCAATGCTCCTTTCTTTTATTTGGCCCCGGGGGTTCCCAGTTTGTATTCGCAATTAAGGACTCCCAGGCGCACTTGCTTTTGAAACCGCAACCCCAATGTTGTATTTTCACAGGTTTTTACAATTCTGATCCCCATATCATGACATTTTTTTAAGCTGGGGTAGTTGCCCCACTGAACTAGCTGAGCTAGTGGTTATTGATAACTATGATTGTTCTCTGTGCACCCTCAAAATGTCAAGTCATTATGACATACAGTTTAGGAGACATAAGGATTTGTAGACACATAGTTGTAAGACTTCAGAATGGTATGCAGTAACACACAGCTATATTACTGCTGATGACGTCATTAAACACGCCCACTCAGGCGGATACATTGTTACACAATGCCCTATGACATCACAGCACAGGGCTTAAAGACACTGCTGCTGAGAGGACAACTTGCATTCTATCACAAAACAACTGCACAGAAAGATGGTGTGTGAGGCAACTTGTCATATAACACCACTTAGCAGTGGTCACAACCCCCTAACGTTATTCCAGAATGTGGATTTTCCATGCCACCAGCGGTAATCCCGAGTCACACTTGGAGTTGCTTCAAACTTTAAAAGTAAAAGGTTGCGGGCGGGCAGATCGGCGGGAAATTAAAATTGTTTTGTATTGGATTTAATACAAAATAGCTATACTGCGTTCAATACAAAGAAATTCTCATAAATTATATATATGATTATATTATATATATATTATACAAGCTAAGGTACAGTTATACTACATGCTATTTTTTTAAATTATTTTTTAAAAGATTTTTGTGTTTTTTTTTCATTTAAAATTTATTATTAAATGTAATAAATATTGGACATATTCTGCCTAAGTTATGTTTAAGAATTATACCCTACAATGTAAAATACATTTCCATGCAAAAAAAACAAAAAAACAAAACACTTTTTCATGGAAATTAGGACAGAATTAGAACTCTAGGGGGGCGAGGGTCCTTCTGACTGGGGTCTAAATGGGAAATATTAGTCTAGGAAATATGTAGATTGAATATAGATTATTCATTGTTTTCTATCCCTCCTGCAACATTTTAGGAGTTCCCTGGAAATCCAAAAACCCAGGCAGTTCTGTTATGGCTTCACACAACTTACAGGTGCACTTTAATGCAATCACATAAAATAGAACCTTTTAGGTACAGACTTATTCAGGACAGAAAGGCATAGCAACCCAAACAAGGCTTGTCAACATAAACCCGAAAAATATTTGACTTTTTTGACATTTCAAAATATCCATATTTTTATGTGGTTCAATGTTTCAATGATTGTATTGTATCCTTATTGATTGGTGTTACACTTGAATTATTATGAAGCATAACTTTGAATTCTTCTTATCAGACACTAGATGGCGATGTAGATTTGTACAACACAGCTTGTGTCTTAACCTACCAGTAAATATGAAATGACACAAAAAGAAACTTTAGGTAATGCCAAAACATGCAATGGAGAGCAATATCATCTTTTTTAATATTGTAGAGAAATATATTGCTACCTATAGCCCCCAAACACCAACTGAACAGTTTTAAAAAAAAAAAAAACTTTAAAAAGTTCTACACTGCTGTCATTCATCTTATGTAAAAAATCTTGGAGAAGAGTCAGCATAAGAGCAGACAATGCAAGGGCAGACATTAATCTTCCTTAGAGGTCACCTGACATATAAAATAACATGATAGGTAGTGTATGAAAGAAAATCCCTGTACTTTCAATCTGCAATAATGCTAACTTGAAAGTCTGCCTTATTCCCCCACCTAATAGATTGTAAGCTCTTTCGGGGCAGGGTCCTCACCTCCAGTGTCACTGTCTGTATTCGTTTATCATTTGCAACCCCTATTTATTGTACAGTGCTGCATAATATGTTGGCACTATATTAATCCTGTTTATTAATAATAATAATAATAATAATCGATAACACAGCAAGAAGAAGATGTCAATAAAAATCTAGTTGATGATCCTACCAAGAGTTGTTCAGATATATCCCTTTAAAATGGTAATTCTATCCAAACTGACCCCCAGTGTACATAACAACAAACTGAACAAGTTCACATTCTCTAATCTATAAGGAACACCTTTGACTATAAAGGAAGTTAAGGAAAGATTATGACTTTGCACACAGAACAAGAATATAAATAACATTTTCTGTAGAAAGCAGCCACAGCCTGAGCAGCAGATCCTGTTCCCTGCCAGCATATTGCAGAGTAGGACCTAAACTCTCATTAGGTAGCAGTAATCCAGCACAACTCCTGAAGAAGGTAAGCCAGATCTCTCCAATCAGTGGAAGACATCATTCCTGAGTTTTAGGTCTGACTCAGTGGGAGGCATGTTAAGGTCCCTCTGACTGGGGTATAAATGGGAAATAATAATCATCATAACCTGGCGAACAAGCTAGAAATTTGCATGCAATTATTGAAACAAGGTGTTTTTTTATTCTGTTTTCCCATGTGGAAATTTTAAATTAATTTAAAAAATGCTAATAAAAGTTTTATATATATATATATATATATATATATATATATACATATACACACACACACACACATATATATATATATATACACACACATATACCGTGTTTCCCCGATTTTAGGACATCCCCATTAAGTAAGCCAACCCCGATTTTTAAAAAAATTATTAAAATAAGACACTCAACCGTTTATAAGACAGCTCCGGGTATCTGATCCTGCGTGTGTGTCCTTTATGCTGGCTGCAGCCTGTGTGTCTCTGATGCTGGCTGCAGGGCGTGTCTATTCCTGAGCCAAACTGAAAGTAAAAAGCCTGCACACGATTCTGAAAAAGGAAGCAAGCTGCTGATCCCTGCACTAACGGAGATCCCTGCAGTTAATTACGGGTAAGTGATCAGAACAATGGAGTCAATGGAATAGAGTGATCAGAAGGGGACAATCATTTCATAGTGATCAGAAGGGGACAATCCCCGAAGGCCAACAGTATCCAACATTTTAACCACCCAACTTTAAAGAAATTTAAGATATGGGGTCACACATTTAAAAACTTGTCAAAATACAATTCTGGAAATGCCCCCAGGACCCATTAACTGAACATAAAAAACTATACCTACCATAATGCCCTGCCCTCTTCCTTGAACACCGATTTCACTGAAATAGAGAGGTGTGGATAAACAAAGTCGCAGCTGCAAATTGGGGGCACGTGTAGCTAATCCCTTCTAAAATTTCATCACTATTGTGTTTTTACAAAATTAATCACTCTATCCATTAAAACGTTCTGCCCTGTCACATATAACTGGACAACTATAAGTGGGCCCAGGGGTTCCCAATTGGCATGCTCAATTGGAGCTACAGGGGCCACTTGATTATGAAATGGCACCCAACCCTTTCTCAGTAAGAGCAATTCTCTGTATTTTCACAAGAATTTAAACCTGCAACTCCATATCTTGAAATTCTTTAAAACTAGAGGGTTGAAATTTAGGGTACCCCGTGTACCATGAAAAA
>NW_027319413.1:0-1341 GCF_032062135.1 Pyxicephalus adspersus
AGTTATAAAAATATATTTGTAACTTTTAAGTATGTCAGACAGAGAAGTGGCAGGCCATGAACAGAGGAGTGGCACAGGCCTAAATGTTTCTGGCGCAGACAGAGGTCACAGCAGAGAAAGGGGGCAGGAATAAGGGTCAGCAGGAGTCGCAGCAAGAGGCCTGAGCTCCTGGTGTCATCTAGCGGTCGTGTCTTGAACAGCAACCCAGTGATTAACCAGATTGGTTAACTTGGTCATCCACTTCATCCCAAGTGACATCAGACACCCCCAGCCAACAGTCAGTGGGTTCGTCAGACACAACCCTTAGTTGGGATGGCCCGGGAGCAGGCCCTGTGCCCTCACCTGTCCTCAACTCTGCTCCATTATACAGCGAGGACGAGCTAGTAGAGGACAGTCAGCAGCTACTGCCCAGCCAAGATCTGGAGGAGACATCTGCCGCTTCCTCCACTAGGCGGGCAAGTAGTGATGAGGAGAGTGGCGTGGGAGGTGGTGTTGCGAGTGGTCAGGCTCCCGACCCAGAGACAGTTGAGGAGGACATCAGTGACGTGCATACACTACTCGATGATGATGAAGCCGATCGCACTTGGGTGAAGAAGGGGCTTCATCATCATCAGGAAAAGAGGGTGGCAGCTTGCCCGTGAGGTAGCGGCTGAGCCATCAAGGTGGTAGCATGGCTGGTAGTCAGCAGGGTGGCAGCAGTGGGAAGTCAGGAGCCAAACGTGCCCGGGGTAGACCACCTGCTTCGCAGCAGCCTACCTGCCCGGGAAGTAGTGGTGCAGGGGTTCACAGAAGCAGCGGCGGTAGCAGTCATTCAGTGTGGAGTGTTGGGGGTAAAATCACCTACTCGGCGGTGTGGTAGTTTTTTGTTAAGCCAGCAGAGGAGGTGCACATAGCCATATGTAAACTTTGTGGTCAGAAGGTGACGCGTTGCCAGGGTGCCAATGTTGGCACCATTGTCCTGGGTCAACATATGCATCGTCACCATGAAGTGGCCTGGGAGAACCGTGGCTCCGATGTGGTGGTCCAGCCTGCCGCAGCAACCTCTGCATCACCCAGTGGCACGCACCGGCTTTCAGGCAGTCAAGGCTCCACCACCTCAGCCGAAGGGAGCTGTATGTCATTTCACCTTCTGCCGGTCCAGATGCTCATACTTCTTGTCAGCAATCAATCATGAAGCGTTTGCCAAGAGACAACAGTGTAAGTACACTCATCCAACAGCGCAGAAGCTAAATGTGCTCCTGTCCAAGTTGCTGGTGCTGCAGTCCCTCCCTTTCCAAGTGGTGGACTCTGCACCTTTCAGAGAACTTATGGCTTGTGCCGAGCCGAGGTGGAGAGTCCCAA
>NW_027319413.1:2105-4045 GCF_032062135.1 Pyxicephalus adspersus
GTCAGAAATGTAAGTGGGACAATAACTGTGTAGTTCACAGTGCCCCTCCAGCATACCACATGTGCAAGGCATGGCGGTGTCACGCTGTTCTGTACTTTGTTTGCATGGGTGAACGGAGTCACACAGGGGAGGAACTGCTCCGTGTGATTAATCAAGAGCTCGAATCATGGCTTTCTCTGTGACAACTGAAAGTCGGAACCATGGTGACCGACAACGGGAAGAACGCTGGGTCAAGGAAGTCTGAGCCAAGCACCCTGCATGGCACACTTGTTCAATTTGGTAGTCAAGTGGTTCTTGAAGTCTGCCACCCATCTGGAAGATATCATAAAAATGTCCAGGAAACTTTGCATGCACTTCAGCCACTCGTACACCCTCCTTGAGCTGCAGTGGCAGAACGGCATCCCCCAACATAGGCTGATATGTGACGTTTCCACCCGTTGGAATTCCACCCTCCATATGTTGGACCGACTAAACGAACAGAGAAAGGCCATCAACGAATTCTTGATGATCCAAGCGGATAGGAGTACTTTAACTCCTAACTGTAACTTTGATGTCAACCAGTGGCAGCTCATGCGTGACACCTGCCGTTTGCTCAGGCCCTTTGAGGAGGCCACGTTATTTGTCACCACGGGATGAACAACCTCATTCCTCTACTTCATGTCCTGGAACAGATGCTGGTAAATCTGGCTGGTCAGGGGACTGGAGATGTGGCGCCTAGATCTCACAGCCACATGAGCACTGTGGGGGCTGAACTGGAGGAGGAGGAGGATATTGGATCAAAGGCAATGTATAGCCAAATGGGTGTTTTTTCTACTAAGGTGACAGGAGAGGAGGAGCAGCCAGTGGAACAAGAGGGAGATGAGGAGGACGAGGCTGGGGACACACCGTGACAGTATGCAGTGGAGATGGAAGTAGGGAGTCCCTCGGAGTCGCTTGCAGAAATGGCCCGCTGCATGCTCACTTGCTTGCGCAGTGACAGCCGAATTGTTACCATTCGGCAGAGGGATGACTTCTGGCTTTCCACTTTGTTGGACCCTCGCTACCGGTTCAAAATGGGGGCCTTTTTTACACCCTCTGAAAGAGAGGACAAGCTGAAGTACTACAGAGACATTCTATGTGGTCAGTTGGCCGCTGCCTATCTGCACCATCGTCCATTCTCTCGCCGGTCTGACCGGGGGGGTCCTCTGCACTCAGGTTCCAGTGCCCTGGCTGCTGTGGGTAGGGTGGCAAAAGCAGTACTAGCACCATCAGCCTCAGTCTAGAGTCGCTGATGAGCAGCTTTCTTCACCCGCATAGTGAAGAGACTACTAACCAGCAGCTAGACATAGAGCAGAACCTGAACCAGCAGGTGGTGGCATACTTGGAGTGCACCCTGCCAGCCGTCATTGAAGATCCGCTGGACTACTGGGCAGCCAAACTGGATTTGTGGCCGCAACTGGCCGAGTTTGCCCTGGAAAAGCTGCCCGGCCATTAGTGTGGCATCAGAGCGGGTGTTTAGTGGGGCGGGGGCCATAGTTACCCCAAGAAGAACTTGCCTGTCCACCCAAAATGTGGAGAAACTGACCTTTGTCAAGATGAATCAGGCGTGGATCAGCCAGGATTTCCACCCACCAATGCACGATGCATCTGATTAGATGCCATCTCCACACTCCTCACCTTGCCGCTCCATGCTGCTGCTGTCATCTCCACACTATGTCACCGAAGGGTTAAAATAGCTAATCTAACTTGAGCTATATATGTTCCTGTAAGGAAGTTGTATTTCTTTTCCTGTCTACGCAGTTTAAATGTAAACAGATGTTGGAAATTGTAAATTCTTTGAGATACGATGTATGCCTTGTATATCTTACAATGTATCAAATAACACTATATATGGCTAAAACTTAAATAGCTGTATGTAACTAAAGACCACCCCTTGTATAATTATCTGTATAAAAGGACCA
>NW_027319414.1:0-4043 GCF_032062135.1 Pyxicephalus adspersus
TCAGGGTAAAATAACTCTAAAGTAACTTTAAAAATTCAAGATAAGAATTAGGGTCTTTATTTTAGCCACGGGACGGTTGTGTATTTTGATGTAGATTTAAGAATTAGCATCCGATCTCTTCCATGCATATAGGGCAAAGGCCAGACACCGTGCCACCCAATATTTCCAATTCAAATGTGAGTTAGGTGTTCGTGCATGTCGTTATGGTCCACCATTCTTTTCCTTTTTTGTGTTTTGTATTTGAAATAAAAAAGCTGTGCTTTTCCAGACTTCCATAAGTTGATTGTAAAAAAATCAGTTATATAGCAAGAAGACTAGTTAACATGTGGATTCCTTCTTCCTTGAGATCAACCTGTATGGGAAATAGAGGTAAAAGACAAAAGTCCCCTTCCAAAAAACTTGGTAACCCATTACTGTAAAGCAGTGGGCTTTTCTGCACTTTGGGTGCACAGAAGGTAACTGAACACATAAGTTAATTTCTTTTTGACTAAATTAATTGTACTGCATCCAAATTGACTTTACATTTAATAGTATTGTAGAGTAACTATAAACTATAGATTCTAAAGTATTGATAATGCCTAAAGTTGAGTGCCAGGCAACTAGTTCAGTATTCAGATGAAATTCATGCATGGGAAGTTTTTTACTTGCCAAGGGATTTTAGAAGATCCAAGGGATCTTGTTTGCTCAGTTCCGAGGTTTAAACAGCCTTGTTCCATATCACAGTCCCGTATGGCAAATCAGGAGGCTTCATTTCCCTGTTTTGCAGTTCAGTAACACTTAGAGGTCTTGTCCACCCTACAGCCTATAAGTGGACCGAGAAAAGAGTGGAAGTAGACTGATCAAGTCATCTTTTTGTCACTCTGATTTCTCCTTTCCATGCATGTGGCACTTTAAACCGATAAAGCTGATTCTTCCACTCTACTCTTACTTACATTGCTTACATTTAGAAAAAATTACAATCAGTGTAAATATGTCAATGTTTGTGAATTAGGTGATACTTTGATCACTTTAAATACCCAATCATGTGTGGAGGATATTAGGAAACTATTTTTTTTGTTAGTATTATTGATTAAATATTGAAAATGAGCAGAGATCTCTATTCCTTGATTCCCTAATTAAAGTTAAAATTATACTTGTGATTGAAATAGAAGGCTTTATTAAAAAAAATGCATAAGTCAGTAATTTATAAAGTATGGTTATTTTTATAAATCCTGGAGTCATAATAATGGAATTATTTGACCTGTTATAAACAATTAAAGCTGAATTCCATGTAAACAGCTAAATATACACATTATATATATATATATATATATATATATATATATATATATGAAAGCTGTTTTGCTTGATAAACAATTTGTATTCTGATGCTTAACTCTTTGCTTCTACTAATTGAACAAAGATGAAGCAAAAGGTGTTCAATGAGGTTATCTGTATGTTTACTCTGCTCTTTTCTCCAATCAGCATAGCAAGTTTTTGTGCAGTGTATTTGATTGGCTCTCAGTAACACCCCTCTTCCCATTCCACGTGCTTCAGTTAAAGGTATTCTAAAATATAGATGTTCAGCATGTCAAATTCAGATATAGTTTAGCTTTAAATAAATTAAGATTAAACTTCCATTACAATTTATGTTACAAAAAAAATACTTTTTGGTTTCTCACAAAATGTAAAATTTATTTAATGTGACACACATTGTTTGCTGTCTTACTTTCTCCATTTCTTGAAAAGCACATGGCTTTCCTCAAATGTTTTTGGAGGTTAAAGGGAAGAGGAGTTGAAGGAGCACAGGTGTTAAATAGGAAATTTCCATGAATCTCTATTCATTAAACAAATGGTAAGCTTAAAAATATTGATGTTTAGTTCTAACTAAAGCAGGTGTTAGAGAGCTATAATACAAATTGTCATTACAGGTGAAGGGGAAAAAATAGAATCCTTTCAAATGTTGTATATCTTATACAAGGAGTGAGAAGCTGTCTGTTGACCCAATTTAGGATTTTTTGTCATATTGTTCTACAAATGAGGTGAAAGTAAGTTTATATTACGCTATAGTACAATGCTTTTTCAGTCGCAGGAAACATTTGATTTATGGGTGAACATTTTTTTTAACTAAATAGACACATCCATGGTGAGCCACAGTTCAGCAGAAACAGCTGTAGAGCATTCTAGCTGCCAACTTTTTACTGCAGTGAAAATAAACTCACAAAACTAAGAATTCTAGTAACTGCTGGATTACTTCTACTGATATGCTAAACAGTACACACCTGAAGGGATACAGTATGTGAGATTACGCTAGGAAAATATGCCATTTTAGAAAAAACAGACTTTTCTTATATTCCATTTGTTGCATACCTTTAATCGATAGATATTATTAATATTTTTATTAATATTAATAATCAGGATTTATGTAGCGCCAACATATTACACAGCGCTGTACATTAAATAAGGGTTGCAAATGACAGACAAATAGAGACAGACCGATGCAGACAGTGACACAGGAGGAGAGGACCCTGCCCTGAAGAGCTTACAATCTAGGAGGTGGGGGAAGTAACACACAATAGGAGGGGAACATATAGCATCTTCCCACATCAGCCCCATAGAAAATGAATTGGGATGACAGTAAGTGGTACTAGTACAACTCACTGCCGCCAGCTGTCAAATGTGCCAGATGCCAACTGGTTGGCAACTTATGTGCATATGTGTTTTTCTATGTCCAAGTCAAGGGACTCATGTTCTTGAAAATTAGACTGGTAAACCATTGACAATCTGGAACTTTTCCTTTACCATTTCACACTGGGTGTAATATCTATTAACATTAGCTTAATTCTCTTAAACCCCTTTGTGAAAAGAGGACATTAGTGCATAAATGCTCAGGCCAAATTTAGCCGGGTCAGCAAGTTTTAATTAGCTTAACAATATTGGTCGTTGACATTCCAAAACCTTTTTAATAGATATTTTCATTCTTTAATATTTTCAATATTTTATTACAATTTTTATTAGTAAATCTTTATCTGACCATACAAAATTTCCATAGCTGAATTATTATATACATTCCACTATAGATGGATACTTTCACTCATTGTTAATGAAGCCTTCAGTCTACATGTGATTAATATGTTAGAGATTATTACAGTTTACAGAACCATCACATGATCAGAAAGCACTCTTTTCGACTCTAAACATATATCTAAAGTTTCTCTGCATGGGGCATTATGCTGTGGAATGTTAATATATAGACTGCAGGTGGAAGGATTTAAACATCAAGTTAAGTGATGGGTCAGAGTAAAGAAATACTATCTTGGAAACACTGTCCAAAGCAATACAAATAAATAAAGCTCCACACATGAGCTCCAATCAAAAGTCTGTTTTAGAAGCTGGTTTCCTGAATGGATACCTCACAACAGAAACATCAGGAGCAATATAACTGAAGGTTACATTTAGTTGCTCAGCTGCAGAAACCTTTCCTGGTGAGGAACCTTCTAGGTCCATGTGTTTCAATGGTAGTGATAGATTTAGTTTTCTCACCCACAAAAAGATTTTTTAGTCCAGGAAATCTGAAAGAGAACAATAATAATAGTATGCACCTTTAGGTGATATTTGTACTTCATTCTTATAAATGTTCAAACTTAAATAGAATAGCTTTCATAAATCAGCAGGTACAAAAGAATTGTCACGTTTTCCTGATTTGGCTAATTGATTACTTTGTGATATAAACATAACAATATAGAATTACTTCACTTAAATGATTATCACACTGAATACCATATCACTAGCATCTGTGAAAAGGTAATGTTTAAGATGAACTCTGGGCACAAAACATGTTTAATAAAATATACCACTTGACATCCACAAAGGAAATACACCCATTTTGTGTACACCAAATGCATTTGTAGATTCAAAAATCGTAAAATCAGCAGTGAAATGCACCAGTTTTCCCCTTTTGCTGTCTTGCAAAGGGGAAAACTGGTGCAAAGTTCAGTTAGTTCAACGTTACTAATACTAATAATTATGAGTATGAGAGCAGTGAGAGTTTGGCCCACTGCTTT
>NW_027319415.1:0-4038 GCF_032062135.1 Pyxicephalus adspersus
CTACATTTAATTCTTTATAAGCGAGTGACACAGATCAAACAAATGACTGGCGGGCTATCTAAGAAATAGTTATGTAATAAAACAAAGCTAGATACCTTAATGAGCAGCACTGTTTCGATTCCCCTCATGTCTATCAGGCAGTTAGCGACCACTGGGTTGTCAATCTCCAAAGCAGTCAATACAGTTGGGTATTTTGGATGGTCAACAGCACTAAATAAAAAATATAAGAATGTTATCTCTAACTGATGTAAATATATTGCACAGTATTCTCCAAACTCCAGTCAGCTGTAAAGTCAAATGAAGCAAATTTAGTCCACTATCCCCCTACACAGACCTAAACCAACCCACCCTCCAAAGTTTAATACTTAACCAAGATCCAGGCATCGGGTCTTTAGATTCTTTACACTCCCTTGTCAATCTGCTATGCTTGAGCAGTACAGCTCAGTTTACTTCTATTTATTATTCATCTACCTATTATTCATACTATCTCTTTTCATCTACCTGTCAGGAAGCAGCCCATAGAAGTGACTTGGGCTGAATTCAGTGTCCAAGGAACTTTAATGTGATGAAAGTCACTTTTAAACAAAGCAACCTAACCTCCTGGGCAGTAACCTCGGGTGTGACTCAGGGTAGAAAAAAGATGCTAAAAGCGGTAACCTCGAGTCACACTCGGGGTAGGTAAACCTATGGGAAAATCGAGTAAATCGAGTCTTAGCTGATCCGCCGCCGTCCCCCGTCGTCTCTCATCCTTCGCATCTTCTTTCTTCTTCCTCCGGCGTCTTCTGCACATGATGAGTCACCGGGGAGTTCCTGGTGACGTCGCTGCGTACCTACGTTGCCGTCGGGGCAGGAAATTCAAAATCCATTTATATTGCATTTAATACAAAATAACTGTATTGAATGCAATACAGTGGATTTATATGTGTAAATGCAGTATATTGTCTTGCATGAACATTTATTTTACAGTATAATATAATAGTATGAGTATATATTTTTTTAATTTAATTTAAACTAATTTTTTTGTTTTTAATTTTTTTAATTATTTTGACATGATTTTGTGTTTCCAACTTTTTTATACTCATACTATTATTATACTGTAAAATAAATTTTTGTGAAAAACAATGTACCGCTTTTGTACATATAAATCCAGACAGAAATGAACCGCCCAGGAGGTAAAAGGTTTGGTGAGGTTTTGCAACCATTGCTGTTACTGTACTATGTTCTTTAAACAAAGCAAAACTACAAAATCTACCACTCTATTTGGACAATATTTATCAAAGTACATTGTTCAGCAAACCTTTCTTCACCACGAACCAAACTAATCTGTGAGCACGCCTGCGTTCTCCGCATAGTCCAACACTTTCACAAGCCTCCAGCTTTCATAAGACAACCACTCAGGCTGGGCTTTGTGTACAAGACAGGAGATCTGTCAGCTCAACTTGCAGATATGTACTTTGCATATTTTTTTACTCTGTATATTTTCCAAAGCTACTACACAGCTATTACACTATTATACTAAATTGGGTCACTGGACAATTTGTGCATAATACAACGTAAATGGAAAAAAGGACATACTAAGGAGCCGACATTACAAAGTTAGAACAAAATATGATAAAGGGGAGCAGGGTAGCTGGAAGTTAACCTAATTATAAGGGTTACTGGATACCTATGGGACAAACAAAAAGGAACATGTTGCACATTGCCCTTTTTTACATTCCTACTACAGCTTCAAGTCACAAAAAAAAAATCTGGGGAGAACACTGCACACAACAGGGAGGCACTGCAGACCATGTATATACCATTAGCCTTACTCCTGACAATACTTCAATATTACACATACAAAATACAGCTTGTGCTTTAATCCAAGCATTTTATATTTAAATAATTCAGTTCATTTTTCACCAGAAGGTGCCTTTAAATTCTCTGAGGGGCTTTTATAAATTTATATTTATATATATATATATATATATATATATATATATATATATATATATATATATCTATCATCATAGATCTACAAATGAGAAATCCTACTTTCAAATTAAATAACACTGCACAGCGACTTTACCGATTCTTGAATCTGATTAGAAACAATAGACTCGCTACAATTTAGCTAGCCAGAAACCATTCCATTAATGCCTACTTTTTATGTCACAGGAGGAACATTGGAAAAATTAGCTTTACATTTATCCTAAATATGTATTTTACTAAAAATAATAAAGTGAAAACCTGACATGCACCCAACCAATTAATATGATTTGTGAAAAGATATCTGATTTCCAAATTAAATTTTTTTGCTAGGTATTAATGAATATTTTGTTCGCTTAAAAAAAAAAAAAAAAAAAAAAATGAATGTCTATATTCTGCTTTACCATTTATTGAGGATTGGGTGAATTTTTATATTATGACACAGGATGTATGCAATACCTGCCACTCATTGATCTTCTGTTCAAACTTTACAGTACGCCCCTCCTCAGCAGCAATTTGTTCCCTAACAGGGATTAGTTGTTTCTCTGCCTCAGTCACCTAGAATATAAAATAGACAGACAGCTTCTCCACTAAAGAATGTTTTTAGTGAATGTCAGATTCACTGCTTTATAAAGAGACCGTTACTGGTTACCAGGACACTCATACAGACATAATGGATAGTGTATGATATGATAATAAGTATGATTTCCCTAGTGTTGTTTTTTAATGTGGGAATAACAGATGCCATCCTATAAACTAATATGAAGGAAATCTTGCACCTGCAGTCAAATTACAGCATTAAGGAAAACAAGTGAGAACAAATGTTTTTGTGTTTATTTATTCATTTTATTGTAGACAGTGTCAAATCATTGACCTGTTGGAACTTTATTTTAGTTACTAATTCACTACGTATATCAAATTTCTTTCTTAAAAGGTTGTCACTTCAGTGCTCCAAGCTGCTATAGCCACTACACCTGTCACTCTAAATAACCTTACACAGGCTTGTACTGCAAAGATTAAGAGGGGTATGTAAGATCAATCCTTTTACCTCTTTATTAATTATTTTCTTGTAATTCTAGAGAAATCTATAGTCAAGCTCAATGGAACTCCCTGTGAACAGTATTCAGGGAAATGCATATAAATTTGGATGCAATGATGCCTTGTTTTGCACAAACTGCATGAAATACATTCTTCTACCAAGCAAATTCTGCAGGAGGTGTCAGTCACGGGTGGATTCCCTAAATGATATTCTGTTGCTGTATTGTATGGATAATATACAATTTGATGAGAGGTTAATGACCTTCTCACTTTGATTGTGGATCATGGTTTACCTAAGCACCTGAATAAACAACAAATTACATGCTTTTTATATCCAGTGCTGTGAGGAGTGGAATTTTACTGAAGCTTAAAGTTAAATTACTTTTGTGTTTTTGCTATATTTTGTAGATAATTGAGTTGTGTTGAAACTAGTTGTACCCTTATCAATTAAACTCCCCCCTAACCTTGAGACTCCCTCTCTCCCCCTTATCTTGAAACATTCAAGGTTCAACAAAGTTGTTAATTGTATTTATTGTTATTGACTAACTACCAAGTGCATTCTCCCCTGCTGTCTGACTATATCAACTGCAATGTGATAATAAAGCTCTGAGATTGATTTAACTACATACTGGCGTTGTGTCCTTACTAGTGTTGGTGTTCGAATTCGGGTTGACCATATACCCGAATATGGCTGTTCAAATTCGGTTAGACCCAGCCCGAAAAACACGCGATTCGACTTTGCGAATTTGTGTGTAAAATATGTGTAAAAAATAAGACGAGGCTTTAATGTAAAAGTAGTTTACTAAATGTGTGTGATTTGTCTAACTAACTTTAATTTTTTTACAGGTTATCCCACAATGACCGGATGATTCCCATGGCTGCATTCATTCATGAGCACAGCCGTGGGAATCCTCCTGTCAGTGTGGGATCCCCAGGCAGTGCACCAGAGGTAAAATGAGGACAAGTCTCCCCATTCATTACCTCTAGTGCTCTGTGATTGGCTGAGGAAGATTGGCAGGCGATTGCCTTAAC
>NW_027319416.1:0-4038 GCF_032062135.1 Pyxicephalus adspersus
CTAGCAAGCAAGTTTTTAGCTGACAACTATACTTCAAAAAATAATCCACCCAGATTAATGCAGTTTCTTGCCATGTCATGAGGCACGGTACAATACAATCCGCACACACAACTTGATCCACTACTCTTACACAAAGTGAACTCCACTAGTTATATTATCCATGGATGTGGAGAAGGCATTTGATCAGGTGGGTTGGGCCTTTTTACACCCCACAGTAATCTATATTAGAATCCCCCCATTTTTGCCCTGCTGGATCCAATCCTTGTGCTCAGATTAGGGCCAGAGCTAACTGCACTTCACCCCCTTCACTATTACCAATGAAACAAGGCAGGGCTACCCCTTGTCATCCCTACTGTTCATTGTTCTTCTAGAGCCATTCCTGAGAAAAATTAGACCAAATACAGATATTCAGTGTTTAAGAGTAGGAGCAACTACACAAGATAGCTGCTTATGAGGATGACCTTCTCTTTAACGTTTCCAATCCCATAGTCTCTCTCCCTAACCTTCTGCAAGAGTTTAAAGTTTCCATTTGCTCTCAAATTACAAAATTACACTACACAAATCTGAAGCATTGCCAGTATGTCTTCTGAGCGATGGTAAAAAAAGCTCTAGAATCGTGTTTCCCATTCAAATTAGCCTCAAAAGCCATACAATATCTAGGTAGTTGCATTTCTGACAACCTTTCTCAAACAGTAGAGCTGAACTTTATGCCCCTCTTAAATACTATCAGACAAGACCCCCATAGATGAAAACATGCTTCCTTGTGGTTTGGCAGATGTAATATTTTAAAAATGAACATCATGTCTAGATTATTATATTTACTTCTGACACTTCCAGTCTATCTACCATCATATCCCTTCCAAGTTGATTTCTTACGATTTGTCTGGCACTTACCCGACTCAGCAACAGGCTCCTTTGACATGAGATCAAAGGGAGCGTGGTGTTCCCAGACCCAATTCTGTATCAAAATGCAGTATATCTGACCAGATTATTGGACTGGTGTAAACATGGATCCTTTAGGCAATGGGCTGCACTAGAGGATGCTCAATCTCCAATTCCAATATCTGGAGTAATATGGATTATGGACACCATCTACTGAACTGGCTATGCTGCAGAAAAAACAATTGATTGGCATCACCCTCCAAATAACTGCTAAATACTTCCTCGCTCTAGGGCTTAATCTATATCTATCACCAATGACACCTAAATTAGTTCACCCACTTTTCCCACCAGGTATGCGTGACAAAATATTTATTCAATGGTTTGCACAAAGGACATTCCAAGCCCACCATTTTGTAATGGCTCCTGGGTGGATGTTGTGCAACTGCAAAGGGATGTAGAGTTGCCTGAATTAGGGTTCTGGAGGGTATTTCAGGTACAACATTTTTTATGGTCTCTTTACCTTAAACTCAAAGACACCTCTATCCAGCACAAGCCAGAGCTTTATTGTCCCAGGAATGTCTAAAAGGCATTAGCGATGCTTGCTGATCTGTCACCTTTTGAATATGGCCAAGGACTGTATCCCAGCGTCCCATATGAAAACAACCTGCCCCTGCAACTCTGCAACAATGATTTGCGAGAGTACTGGACATTAGATATATGGAAGACCTGATAGCTTTCCAGGACCAATGGACTGAAAGTTTTGGATGTATCTGGTTCTATTGGGACCAGATTTGTTTCTCTGAAGAATACCTGGCATTGTCAAGGAAGACTGTTGCGCAGCCCATTAACTTCATTCACCCAGCTACTCTTCTTAAATTCCCACTACTATTCTCTATTCCAACTAGAGGGGGGGTCCATCTGCATTTCTCTCCTGTGATCATAACCCGCCCTCCGTTGGTAACCTCAATCTACCCTAAAATACTTGCTCCCAACTTGTCAGGATGTTGATTTAACTGCATACAACAGTGCTTTTATTATGTTATCCATTGACTGATACAGACCACAAATCTGATTTAAGTGTCGTTAGCCAAATTTGTTATATCTTTTGTACCTCTATTTTATTGTGTTGTGGTTTTTCTATGTACTATTCTTAAACATCTGTTTCTTGAGATGTTGGAAGAGAGATTGGTAAAATAAATAAATATATACTTAATAAAAACAAAAAAAATATTCAGGGTCTGAACATTGTATATTAAAATAGGAATATTAGAATAAAATCTACTACTATACTTTTTTTCTACCATTAAATGGCTAACATATGTGGCTTACCAATTAAATATTTTTTTAAATAAGTGAAGTCTATTATGGACTGTAAATGATAATGGATGTTGGTCATACAATGTATCAAGGATAGTATCTTTGATACTCCATGAAACAACTTGTATTTTTGTTACTTTCAGAAATGCACCCAGTTTTTGCTATATTATACTCTGAAGATTTAATAGATACATAAAATACACAGAGTTATTGAATTTAGCTTATATTTAGATTTTACCGGATTTTAGATGTTACCACTATTTTTTTTTTTTTTGGAAAACCCTAAAATAGTTTTTGGATCTTGGGGAATTCCTACTAAAGCTAAACTCATACTAAAGACCTAAACCTAAACACCTAAAAACATCAGTGCACAAGTCATGCAGCTTGCTCAACCAAGTGCCATTTGCCCCAGCTCTATACATGTGTCATAAAAGGGGAGGTCAATTAGCCACAGTTTAAGGAAACCTTGGCAACATTTCGTGGAACCGCGGTGGAGAATTACTTGTGTAGAAGTTTAAAAACCGTTAAATGATCATCTGAAACTCCACAGTAATATTGTAACGGTATCGCCCAATGGGCAAATTTATGTAAGGTCTCTAAGACTGGAGAATATAGACTATCATAATCCAAATAATCCAGCAAACATGAAATAGATATCCTAAAAAACATTTCTATTAATTGGTAAATGTTTTCAATCCTGGGCCAAATCTATTAAAGGTTTGCTGGATTACCCAGGTTCTCCCATTGTAGTTTATCTTCTCCAGTCTTGTAGAGCTTTATTAAATCAGTCTCAAAGTTGGTAGACTATTCATTGGTTTGTAAGCCTCTCTGACAGGAAAAGGAAATCTGTAATAGTGTATTACAAGGTACACAAAATGTATTAAATTTAGGCTCAGGCAGCCTTGTCTATTTAAGAATCATCCTCTGAGTGCATTGCCTGGTGATGTTACCTACCATGTCTCTTGATCTGTAGATCTTGTCAAGTAAGCAAACCACCAAACAAGCCTTCCATACAGAAGCAAAAAAGCAACATATAAAATGTATCTACTAAGTAACTGATGGGTGTACAAAAAAAGAGAGAAAAATAAAAATTGTACATTACCAGAGGAAAGACAAAGGGAAAGGGGAAGTATAGCAAAATGGTTTACAGCACACATGGAAAACTAGTTGGACTGATCTGAGTTATTTAACTGTTTAACACAAAAATCATTACTAAAAAACATTTTTCTAGATTGAAAATATTGTACATGAAACAAGTGATACATATCCAGATTTATCCAAAAAGTACCAAAAGTGCAGAAAACAATGAGAATTATATTCCATTTCTCTGCAATTATTTCTTTTAAAAACCATAGAAATACTTTAAAAAGTTCCTAAGCACACGTACCAGCTAGTAAGCAAAAAATAAAAAAAAATCTACAATTTAAATAATTTACAATAAAACCAGTAGTTTTATTTGCATACATTTGCATATATATGTGGAAGTCACACTGTTTTGTTAAAGCCTCTCTGTGAAGGCTGATTCCTAACTCTAGACTGGAGGTAACCCCTTTCTCCTTAAAGCTGCAGAGCAACATCAGGCACTTTTTTTTGTTTATCTATCATTTAAATAATTTTTTTCTGATGACTTTTTAATTAAACAAATATTATTAGTAATTAATAATATTATTATTTTTATTTTTATTATTATTAACATAGTGTATTAGACCAAAACCAACACCCTATTTTAAATAAATGTACTTTATTTTGAAGGGTTGAAAAATGTGGTTATACAGAACAAATAATATTGTTAGTAACTGTATTTCTTTCTCCTCTGGGCTCTGTTTCGATTTGCCTTTT
>NW_027319417.1:0-4037 GCF_032062135.1 Pyxicephalus adspersus
CGTTTATCCAGCGTTTTATTTTTTTAACGTTGCAAGCAACGTTTAAGATAACGCTCAAAAACGTGCCTGAAGGAAACGTCCTGGTGTAGATTAGCCCATGGGAATCCATGGGGACTTCAAACACGGGCTTTAAAAAGCCTCAGAATAAATGCTGGGGAGACAGTCCGTGTAGACTAAAGCTGCATACACACGTCCAATAATTATCGTTAGAAACGACCGCCGAACGACCGATAAACAACCGACTGGCCGAAAAAAAGTGACCAGGGACGCCGACGAACGAGGATTGTCGTTGGAAATGAACGACCGCCATTGTGGATCTGATTGGCCGACGATCTTTCACTATCTATCGTGTGTACAGTATCGTGTCGTTCAGTGATGGTGCATGTTTGTGCGGTACACTTTCTCCTTTACATGTCCCTCCCTGCATCGTTCAAACGATTGTATCTAGTGTGTAGACGCTGTTGGTGGATTATATATGAACGATCATTTTGTTACAGCATGTACAGAATTGTGCACAATATGATTGTTCAAGTATAATCGTGCATAATCGTTGATCGGTGATAATCGTTCATTTTCCTAGCTTTAGCCTAATATTGATGTGACCGGTGCTCTTTAATCTTCATGTGAAGTACAGGGGTATGTAAGTGTTATGTATCTTTTTATAATGTATCTATTTATGTATCCTTTTATAATGTATCTTTTTACATCTGTTTGGCTGTAGAAGCTCTACACAGTGCTGAAAAAAAACAGAATTTTTCCTCCCATTGACTTTAATGGTGTTCAACTTTGACATTCGACCACCCGAATAATTTTACTCTATTCAAGCGAATAGCTGATGAATCAAATAGTGAGCTATTCGACAAACACTAATCAGGATGACAAGTGATGACATCAGTAAATACGAGACATCAGGATGACGAGATCAGTAAATACGAGACATCAGGATGACGAGACTCATAGCTGTATATCGGGTGACTTCCTGTGCCTAGGCACTCTAGTATCCTCATAGCTGTAAATCAGGTGGCTTCCTGTGCCTAGGGTGTGTGTGTGCGCTGTCTATAATTATCACTGCAATGTATATGAGAGGACACCCTGAAATCTCCGGTCCAATATTGTGATCAGTTTAGTGCTCCCAGTTGTTTGTGCCGTAGGAATCCAGTTACCCCATAATTGTATCTGCTTTCTACCCCCCTATACTTTGTTCCTACTTTCTGATGGCTCATGATGGATGGATGATCATTTTTCCCTCATCTTTGTATTATGCCCCAACTGCCTAGTGCCTGTGGCTTGTGACCCCACTGCCTGGCTTCCTATGTTTTGTAGAGTTTAGTCACACCTAGCCTGGCTCCTGGGGAATACTGTAATGCCCCCTGGCCTGGTAGAAGGGTGCGCAGGGTCTTGGACCGGGGTGAAGGGAGCGCAGCGTGTGGTGTAGGACTGGGAGAAAAGGGAGCGCAGGGACTTGGGGGATAGACTGTGAGAGAAGAAAGTGCAGGGTCTCAGTGGTAGGACTGAAGGAGAAGGGAGCGCAGGGTCCTGGGGTAGGGACAGCCCTCCTCCGGGGCCTCGCCACAAGGGCCGACAGCCCTCCTCCGGGGCCTCGCCACAAGGGCATTTTGCTATGCCAGTGGAGAGTCTGTCCTAGTGCTGAAACATGTTGCTTTGCCCCCCTAATATATGTCGTCTTTACCAGTGCACTGTCCTAGGCACGTTTCTTGGAAGCCATACCCAATGCTATAGACTTCTTGAGCATGTTTTTATCTGTGACCAAATTACAGGATAACCCAAGTACTGACATCCTATATAATTTTTGCATGGGGGATTTTGTACTGTATATGGAAAAAAAATGTACACTTAACTTTAATTTTTTTAAACAAAGAAATACACAAATACTGTTCCCTATGAAAATCAATGTCCACATTTGATTGTCCATCAATATCACAATATGGAAAATAATTCTTCAAATGACGAGATGACAGCCAATTATCATGTGACATGAGGAATAAACTAGAACAATGGATGATCATATATACGTAATCACTAAATAATACACTTCTATTACTACCATGTACCCATCGGCTGCTGAGCAGGCCAGCTCTACATAAAAATGACTTAAGATTAAAAAAAAACATTAGATTCATGACCTACAAGGGAGATAGAGTGCAGACACCAATAAAACATTTACAAAATATTCAGAGGAATGTGAAATTTGTGAAATTGCCAGTAAGATTGGCGCCATTACAAAAAGTAAGTAGCCTGTCCTAGTGAATTATACCCTGTGTTCAAAAGATGGGCTGCATGTAAATATCTGCAAAGCCCTGGAAACAGTGTGGGCAGATATGGGATCAGTTCAGGGGTGGGAGGACAAACATCCAGGAAATGAATATTCTCAACAGTGGAATGCAAACAGCTGGAAGGTTTGTGATCTATGGAACGCAAATAATTACTGCCACCGTGGGAAACAGCATGTACATAAGACCGGAGAGATCCCTGGAATTGTGCAAACACAATAATCAGAAACTACATAAAATACAGTAAATTACAAGTAAATGTGATATTTCAAAATACAATTAATGCAACAAATATATAAAAAAAAGGATAAATACATAACCCCCTTCTAAAACTCTTCGTAATGAAAGTCACAAAGTTTAAAACTAATTAGATTTTTCAACTTGGAAATGTACTTTCTTTAGAGTTGAATATTCATGTGATTTCACATTATAGGGGCGTCTGATTGGATTTGGGTGTTTGAGGTCCATGGCCAGGCTGTAAAGACTTAGAAAGTGTCTACCAAATGGAGAATTTACAAATACCTTTGCTAATGTCATAAATATGTTCCTTAAAAAGGCGTTTCGGTTTACCCACATAAAACGCCCTACAGGTGCACAGCATAAGATGAACTATGCCAACTGTATTACAATGACCACAAATAAAAATACTATTAGGGTTACTGTGTCTGAACATATCCCGTTTAATCTGAGCTACTGCCCTGTTCCCATACTGTTCAATGTTTTGTTTATGCCGCCCGGCTCCCAGAATTAGGTCTTATGTACCTGGCCACCCGTCCTCCTGTGAACCGATTACCTATCTGCCCATGCTATTTCCAATAGTTTTTAAATATCTTTATGTTGTCAGTCTTTTGAACATAATGTGTAGTTCTCTTATCTTTCTCTGGAACACGCTATTTATTTTTTGTGTTGGCACCGGTTCTACTGGCGTTTTCAGTTTCTCATGGGGCCGTAAGAAAGATCAATTGTTTGTTAGTTGTTTTGTAATGAATTGTTACTTAGTGGGACCCCAAAAGTAACATATCTATACTTTTTATATATATTTGTGTTTCTCTAGAAGGTTGAGAGGATTTTAATGGTGTCTCTCCCTTGATGTTCACAGATCCAATATTTTGGTTTTCATCAAATAAGCACCATCATTTGTTTATGTGGATCTGTTTGTTTTACCTATGGGCGACTATTCTTATCATGAGTCCCCATGTCTGAAGAAGTGGACACTGACTCATGAAATGCATTAGATTACAAATAATTGGTTGTCATCAGGTTTGGAAGAGGATTCCTTCTAAGATATGTAATAATATTGATAGACAATCAAGTGTGGACTTTGAAAACCCATGTGAAAGGATAATTTAGGAGTGATTAAGTTGGATCATTTGTATTAATTTTTATCCTTAACATTCTGTGCTTGTTAGAGTTCAGGTTTGTAAGAAATGATTTTCTTGGTATGTTCTCAGTGGTGACAGCGGAGCTGGAAAAACAGAGAGCACCAAACTCCTTCTGCGCCATTTAGTGAGGCGGAGTCGTGGAAGCAGCCAACTATGCCAACAGATTTTACAGGTACAGTGTCCAACAATTACAAAGTATGAAATGAGGCGCCATGTATGATCTGTGGAGTGAGGGATGAGGTATTGTGTATTATTCAAAAACTGTACCAGAAGGCAAAAAGGCGCCATGTATTCTTAGCAGAATTGGAGAAGGGAACATGTATAATCTACACAATGTACGGGAAGGAAAGAGGAGCCATGTATT
>NW_027319418.1:0-4035 GCF_032062135.1 Pyxicephalus adspersus
TATTTCCCTGTATGCATACCCCAGAACATGCCCATTGATCTTTCCCCTGTATCCATCTCCCAGCACATACACATTGGCCTTTCCCCTGTGTCCATCCCCCAGTACATACACATTGGCCTTTCCCCTGTATCCAACCCCCAGTACATACACATTGGCCTTTCCCCAGTATCCATCCCCCAGAACATGCACATTGGTCTTTTCCCTGTATCCTTCCCCAGCACATGCACATTGGTCTTTCCCCAGTATCCATCCCCAGCACATGCACATTGGTCTTTCCCCTGTGTCCATCCCCCAGCACATACACATTGGTCTTTCCCCTGTTTCCTTCCCCAGCACATGCACGTTGGTCTTTCCCCAGTATCCATCCCCCAGCACATACACATTGGTCTTTCCCCAGTATCAATCCCACAGAACATGCACATTGGTCTTTTCCCGGTATCCTTCCCCAGAACATACACATTGGTCTTTCCCCTGTATCCTTCCCCCAGCACATGCACATTAGTCTTTCCTCTGTATCCATCCCCCAGCACATACACATTGGTCTTTCCTATGTATCCATCCCCCAGCACATACACATTGGTCTTTCCCCAGTATCCATCCCCCAGCACATGCACATTGGTCTTTCCTATGGGGAAAAGTCCCTATGCTTCTTGGTCCCCATAAATGTTGAACAAAGACATGGGACATGATATAATACATAAGGGAAGGCTCACTGGCCGCTTTTTCCACCACCCATTCAAGTAACTAGCTGTAGCATGTGCATGCCCTAGAATCTGCAATTATTGACTCTACCTTGAATGATCACTGCTACTACTTACAAAAGTAATACTTGTAAGTATTTAAAAAGTTTAATTAAAGCTGAACTAAACTTTGTTATACTTAACTGTCCATGTTCAGTTGTGGGCATCACCATCCTCTTCCTTCTTCTCATCCTTGTTGCAGTTTTTGGCCATCATGATTGGTCAAATATGGATGGTGTTACTCCCACACAGACTTGTGGGAGTTCGTTCACTCTTGGCAATGGCAGGGGAAGCCGGGATCTCATGGATATCCTGGCAACCAACCAACCAACTGCATATGCAGCTCAGCACTTTTAACAGCTCGAATGAATGGGCAGGCGAGAATGCTTTTTGCAGAAGGGACATTGCCTGTCTCTTACTGTGTAAAAGCCCTGCCTAATAGCAAAATGGAACTCTAGTTAACTTTAATACAGCAGCTGACTGAGAGAAATAAGTACAATGTATTCCTTTGTTGCTATTTAACTTTTTATTAACCCTCAGTTACCCTGATCCGCCCTAATTAACTACTTTCTTCCCTTACCTAATTTGATCAATCAACTGATTTTTTTAAAAAAATATATTTTTCATATATGCTTTCTAAGAAAAAAAATCATCTTTTTTATTCACGAATCTCTTCATTCTTTAAAGCAACAAGAGTAGTATAAATTATATAAAGATGTATACCTTTATACTACTATTTCTACTAGTCCAAAAAAGGTAAAAAGAACCATTTATATTGTTTTTTTTTTATTTTTGTCTCATAAAAATAAAACTATTTTTACAACAAAATATTGTCAAAAGAAAATCTAATTTGTACCTACAAAAAATGTATGTATTACTTGTTATTTTTAGTAATTGCAAAGTTATCACTGAATAAACGGACCCATAGTGGTGTTGCCCATAGTGTAAAAGTTGCTCTGTTTGAAATAGGGGTAAAAATGTTCAAGAGGTAAACATCCTGTATTCCTGGTAGCTGCCCTTTATTGTCAGTAGTGGCAGACAAAACGTGGCCTAGAAGAACTTGTTCTACACTTTTCTCACATACCCTCCCTTATTACCAATTTCATTTTCATCATTCATAATTAGCAGCTGTATGAGTTCTGTCCCTGCCCCGAAACAACTTTCACAACTGGCACACCTTTCTATCATATAATGTCTTTTGGAGCTCCAATTATACAATTTAAAGCAGTAACCCTGATACTATTTTACTTTTTACATCAGCTAAACTTTTCCATTTTAATTTAAATATTTTTGTATTATACATGTATCCGAATCCCAGCTTAAACCAAACTTTGTATCAACTTTACAGTTATTCTTTAACTTAACTTTCTTTGATCAAGCAAATTTTTTACATGAACCAAACCTTCCAAACTACATAAATATTAATATAAAAGCGTTGGATATCAAGATACGTCAGTTTTTTTAATTTTTAAAGCAAGCCCCCCTCCCCTGTATATGTGTAGAAGTAAAACTCTATTTTAAGAACATTGTAAAAGTGGTGAAGCCAGTGACTGTAAAAGGGAGAATAGTATTCACACAGTGTGCTATTCATTTAGTCCTGTGTTTATTCACTAAACTGGCCAGGACTCTGTAACTGGGTGTTACCTGTTCTAAGCCTAAAAATAGCATTCAATATATCAATACACAAGCTGCAAGTAAAGTAGAGAATGTAGTGAACACATTTTTAGTTTACAATGATCGTATAGGAAGATGCCAATGCAATTTAAAGAGGCAGTTCACCGAAATTTGATATTTGGGTGTTTCCAGTTCTTCCAGTTGCTTCTAGTGAAAAGGCACTCACCACTATAGTCCCTAAGGGATATCAGGCCCTGTTTACACTACGCATTGCTTTACATAATTTGTTTCCTTTCAGTATGGTGTGCTGTGTTGAGTGAGCCTATTCATTTTGTGCATTCTTGACAGTACAGTGTAGTGGGCAGAAAAACAATCTTTTTTTTTTTATTATTAATTTAGTAGTAGTAGTATGTAGTGCCACACAATGAATATTTTTTTTGCATGTGTGCATTGTTGTGCTGTACAACACAAGTTAATTGTACTGCACTGCCTAGGTATGTTTAGAAATACAAAGCACCTCAAGGTGTGTAAAACACTGTGGTCATGTAACAGCATAAATGGCTCACATTTAAACCTTGGATTACGAGGGTCAGGTGTTGCCATTGCATCTAATGTGTGTGGTACCATCATGTCAGGATCAAAGAAGCACTTTAAAACCCCCAGTAACTCTTGTGACCTACTTCTCTGTCCACAGTTCTCTCTTACTGCCCAAGCTCCTGCTCATGTTCTCTAACTAATCTAGAAGCTATTGTATTGTCTTTTTTGATTGATAAGTCTGCTTAGTATCTTTTATTTGACAGAAAGCAGCTTTGCATTTTTTTTTTATGTGGCATCCAGGGACAGTTTGCCAGCTCCATAGACTTGACTTGGTGCTGTCTATAAACACTTGCTCCAGCGTTTTTTAGGCATTCTGTATGCCTATAAATTTCCCAGAAATAAAATCAAATAAAAAAACAGCCAGATTACCCCTTCCCCATCCCCCTTAAGATGCTCTACAAACTCAGTATGGCCATTGTAATATCCTAAACATGTAACTGACTACAATAAAATACAGACATTTAGGTGGGCATGTAACCTTAGCAATGTTTGACTGTATAATAAACAGAATAAATGTTGTTAAAAATATATGATCTGTTTACTCTAACTATAGTGCTTTTAAGCTGGTGGTGGATGATAGAAAAGAAGATGGGAAGATTTCAGTGTTTTCAGTGTAAATAAAGATGAAAGAATACTATGCATCGGTTAACCAGGATATATTGTATAAGATTGTATTTTGAGGAGTATGTTAGGCTGTGGTAGCAACTTAAACTTTTTTTGTTTTGTTTTTTTGGTAGGGGGGGGTGATGTTATGGCACTATACTGTGTGACTCATTGCAAAGCAATTGAGCATAGTAAGTTTTTGGTAAGATAAGATTAAAACACTTTATTGATATTGATTATCAAAACCTCAGAGGTTTACTCTCAAATAGTATAATTTTTTTATTAGTTATTAGGATAATTTACTAAAGTATAGAATGTTTTGAAAGTCAATCACAAAAAAAAAATAGCCAGATGTGCCATTTCTTATTCCTGGCCTATATATTAGTAACACACTGCCTCAGAACCTGGAGTAAAAGAATGGAAACTATCCCCCAAGGTTTCTTACACAGATATTTATAAGGGTGCCTGTATGGGTAACAAG
>NW_027319419.1:0-1589 GCF_032062135.1 Pyxicephalus adspersus
ACATCTTGGCCCCTCCGGGCTCCTGCATGTGTGAGTGTCCCGGTGAAGCTGCAGGCAGAGCCCGGCACTGAAGCCTGGCACACCCCTCAGTCTGAGATCAGCTGCTAGGGGAGGGCACTGCGACCCCCACCGCTCCTACAACGGGGCAGACACTGGGTGCTGTGCCATGCTACTGCCTGCTACACATCACACAGCACCCCAGAGAGGACCCCAACGTTACAGAGAGAGGACCCCAATACCACAGAGAGAGGACCCCAATAGCCCAACATTACAGGAGGGAGGACCCCAATAGACCAACAATACAGAGAGGACCCTAACACCCCAACATTACAGAGAGAGGACCCCAATAGCCCAACATTACAGAGAGAGGACCCCAATAGCCCAATATCACAGAGAGAGGACCCCAATACACCAATACAGAGAGGACCCAATACCCCAACAATACAGAGAGGACCCCAATACACCAACAATACAGAGAGGACCCCAACATTACAGAGAGAGGAGCCCAATACACCAACAATAAAGAGAGGACCCCAATACCCCAACAATACAGAGAGGACCCCAAGAATACAGAGAGGACCCCACATGTGTACCCTGCTTGATATAATAAAGAGAGAGGACTCCACATGTGTACCCTGCCTGATAAAACACTGAAAGGACCCCAAATGTGTACCCTGCCTGATAACAATACAGAGAGGAGCCCAATACCCCAACAATACAGAGAGGAGCCCAATACCCCAACATTACAGAGAGGACCCCAATATCCCACCAATACAGAAAGAGGACCCCAATACCCCAACAATACAGAGAGGACCCCAACACCCCAAGAATACAGAGAGGACCCCACATGTGTACCCTGCTTGATATAATAAAGAGAGAGGACTCCACATGTGTACCGTGCCTGATATAACACAGAGAGGACCCCAAATGTGTACCCTGCCTTATAACAATACAGAGAGGAGCCCAATACCCCAACAATACAGAGAGGAGCCCTATACCCCAACATTACAGAGAGGACCCCAATATCCCACCAATACAGAGAGAGGACCCCAATACCCCAACAATACAGAGAGGACCCCAATACCCCAAGAATACAGACAGAGGACCCCAAGAATACAGAGAGAGGACCCCAATACCCCAACAATACAGAGAGGACCCCTCATGTGTTCCCTGCCTGATATAATACAGAGAGGACCCCACATGTGTACCCTGCCTGATATAATACAGAGAGGACCCCACATGTGTACCCTGCCTGATATAATACAGAGAGGACCCCACATGTGTACCCTGCCTGATAATAATACAGAGAGGACCCCACATGTGTATCCTTCCTGATTTAATATAGAGAGGACCCCACATGTGTACTCTGCCTGATATAATACATAGAGGACCCTACATGTGTACCCTGCCAGGTTTAATACAAAGAGAGGTCCCCACATGTGTACCCTGCCAGGTTTAATACAAAGAGAAGTCCCCACATGTGTACCCTGCCTGGTATAATACAAGGAGAGGACCCCACATGTGTACCCTGCCTGATATAATACAGAGAGGACCCCACATGTGTACCCTGCCTGATATAATACAGAGAG
>NW_027319419.1:1999-4032 GCF_032062135.1 Pyxicephalus adspersus
TAATACAGAGAGGACCCCACATGTGTACCCTGCCTGATATAATAAAGTGAGAGGACTCCACATGTGTACCCTGCCTGATATAACACAGAGAGGACTCCACATGTGTACCCTGCCTGATATAACACAGAGAGGACTCCACATGTGTATCCTGCCTGATATAACACAGAGAGGACCCCACATGTGTATCCTGACTGATGTATTACAGAGAGGACCCCACATGTGTATCCTACCTGATATAATACAGAGAGAGGACCCCACATGTGTACCCTGCCTGATGAAATACATAGAGAGGACCCCACATGTGTACCCTGCCTGATGAAATACATTAAGAAAGGACTCCTCATGTGTATCCTGCCTGATTTATTACAGAGAGGCTACCACATGTGTACCGTCTGATATAATACAGAGAGTGGACCAAAGATGTGTATCCTGCCTGGTATAATACAGAGGGAGGACCCTACATGTGTACCCTGCCTGGTACAATACAGAGAGAGGACCCAACATGTGTACCCTGCCAGGTATAATACAGAGAGAGAACCCCTCATGTGTACCCTGCCTTATATAATACAAGGAGAGGACCCCACATGTGTACCCTGCCTGATAATAATACAGAGAGGACCCGTCATGTGTACTCTGCCTTGTATGATAGAGAGGGAGGACCCCACATGTGTACCCTGCCTGGTATAATACAGAGAGGAGACCCCACATGTGTATCCTGCCTGGTATAATACAGAGAGAGGACCCCTCATGTGTTATCTGCCTGATATAATAGACAGAGATGACCCCACATGTGTATCCTTCCTGATATAATACAGAGCAAGGACACCACATGTGTATCCTGCCTGATATAATACAGAGCAAAAACCCCTCATGTGTACCCTGCCTCATGTGATATAATACAGAGAGAGGACCCTACATGTGTACCCTGCCTGATTATAATACGGAGAGGACCCCACATGTGTGTCCTGTCTGATATAATACAAAGAGGACCCCACATGTGTACCCTGACTGATTTAACACAGAGAGAGGACCCCACATGTGTATCCTACCTGATATAATACAGAGAGAGGACCCCACCTGTGTACCCTGCCTGGTATAGTACAGAGAGGAGACCCCACATGTGTATCTTGCCTGGTATATTACAGATAGAGGACCCCACATGTGTGCCCTGCCTGATATAATACAGAGAGAGGACCCCAATACCCCAACAATACAGAGAGTGAACCCCTCACATGTACCATGCCTGGTACACATCACAGAACACCCTACACGTGTACCTGCCTGATATAATTCAGAGAGTGTCCCCCAATACCCCGACAATACAGAGAGAGGACCCCACATATGTTCCCTGCCTGATACACATCACAGAGCACCCCAGAGAGTGGACCCCAATACCCCAATATTACAGAGAGAGGACCCCACATGTGGACCCTGGCTGATAACAATTCAGAGAGTGGACACTAGTTATGTACACTGTCTGATACATAACACATAAGGAAACCCTGCCTAGTATATAGCACAGAGAGGGAACCCCAGGATATGTACCCTGCCTAGTATATAGCACAGAGAGGGGACCCCAGGATATGTACCTTGCCTAGTATATAGCACAGAGAGGGAACCCCAGATATGTACCCTGCCTAGTATATAGAACAGACAGAGGACCCCAGATATGTTCCCTGCCTAGTATATAGAACAGAGAGAGGACCCCAGATATGTACCCTGCCTAGTATATAGCATAGAGAGGGGACCCCAGATATGTACCCTGCGTGACGCTCTATAACACAGAGGGGAGCCCAGCTCTGTACCCTGCCGGGTATATGACACAGAGATGTCGAGATATATCACACAACATACCCCAGAGATGTTATGCTGCTTGGTAGATTACATAGAAATGACTTCAGTTCTATTCCCTGCCTTATACATCACACAACTCCAACTTCTATCTCTAGTTCTGCCATCTGCTGGGACATCATACAACTCATGAGTGAGCCCAGATCTGTCACCAGCATGGCATATAACACAGAGCTGACCCC
>NW_027319420.1:0-4024 GCF_032062135.1 Pyxicephalus adspersus
GATGGGTGGAATCAGACAAGCTTCATCTCATTTACCAAGCAGAGTAGAGTATCTTTTGCAATTGGATACTTCACTGAGCCTATACAGTCTATATTGCTTAAGTAAATCCCAAATATAAGAACAGTCTCAGCTCCTTTAATAAATCACCCACAATTGTTGCTATGATGAGAAACAGCTTACAAGGTTATGACTCCTTCAATGTCTCTGTTAAATTATTTACCATATGACAAACACATAGATGTGGGCTCTGATTCTCTAAATTATGCCATTTATAGAAATTTTTTTTGTATAATATTTATAAATAAACAAGATTTATATAGTGCCAACATATTTCGCAGTGCTGTACATTAAATAGGGCTTGGAAATGACAGACGAATACAGAGAGCAACACAGGAGGAGAGGACCCTGCCCCAAAGAGTTTACAATCTAGAGGATTTTTACAGATTTTTCATGGTTCTGTGAAGTATGGAGACTATAATGTAGGTTTTCTAAATGACCCATAGCAATTGTACAGAATCGGCTTACATGAATCCACACTGAACTTGTTATTCAACATCTAAATGTCAGTAGGCTTGTAATGTTCTACTGCGTCTACAACATGCTGGCATTTCTAGGACATTTCAGGACAGTGGTGATCTCATGAATTGTTATTGCTGAACTCCTTTGGCAATCACCTTTATTAGGCTAAAAAACCACCACTGTGTGCCCTTCTGATGATGAATGCCTCCTTCACCGGTGATTAGCTCAGCCCACATGTCACCCTAATGTCAAGTAGCCCTAATGCTAACACTTTAATTTGACAATAGTTCTGTACTTGGAATGAACAGGCCTATGGTAACAATGGAAAGCTAATTTAGAGATGGGTGGAATCAGACAAGCTTCATCTCATTTACCAAGCAGAGTAGAGTATCTTTTGCAATTGGATACTTCACTGAGCCTATACAGTCTATATTAGTTAAGTAAATCCCAAATATAAGAACAGTCTCAGCTCCTTTAATAAATCACCCACAATTGTTGCTATGATGAGAAACGGCTTACAAGGTTATGACTCCTTCAATGTCTCTGTTAAATTATTTACCATATGACAAACACATAGATGTGGGCTCTGATTCTCTAATTTACGCCATTCATAGAAAAAATGTTTTTGTATAATAATTATTATAATTAAACAAGATTTATATAGTGCCAACATATTACGCTGTACATTAAATAGGGCTTGGAAATGACAGACCAATACAGACCGTGACACAGGAGGAGAGGACCCTGACCCAAAGAGTTTACAATCTAGATATTATTTACAGATTTTTCATGGTACTGTGAAGTATGGAGACTATAATGTAGGTTTTCTAAATGACCCATAGCAATTGTACAGAATTGGCTTACATGAATCCACACTGAACTTGTTGAAGATCTATTACTGGTTGATTGTTATGTGCTTCTGCACTTTGTTCTATTTTAAAAATGTGGAGCCATTTGGTGATCTAATTCAAAATTGGGAATTGATATACTTGGCAACCAGTATTCATCTCATATTTGTACAGTTATGTCTGTGTATGATTAAAAATTGTTCTAGGATCATTGGAAAATTGTTCAAATAATTCCATCTAACATCTAAATGTCAGTAGACTTGTAATGTTCTACTGTGTCTACAACATGCTGGCATTTCTAGGACATTTTGGGACAGTGGTTATCTCATGAATTGTTATTGCTGAACTCCTTTGGCAATCACCTTTATTAGGCTAAAAAAACCACCACTGTGTGCCCTTCTGATGATGAATGCCTCGTTCTTTACCGGTGATTAGCTCAGCCCACATGTCACCCCAATGTCAAGTAGCCCTAATGCTAACACTTTAATTTGACAATAGTTCTGTACTTGGAATGAACAGGCCTATGGTAACAATGGAAAGCTAATTTAGAGAACACGATGGAAAGACTCATCTGTAATTACAAACAATTTCCAATACCATTTCCGAAGGAATTGTGTAGAAATGTTCGTAATTCTTGCTTGCTTTCTGCTGACAATAAGGCGCAGCGGGGGCCTTTTATGAGTTGCACGCTGACGAGTGTGCTGGCTGTATATGGAGGAAATTGCCATTGTGGTTTTCCCAAAACGCTAAAATAATAGGCTTTGTATTATCTGTTGAGATCTTTTTTTCTTTCCTGGCTACCAGTAGCACTGATAGAATTTGGCAGCGGGTAGAAATTCATAATAACTATCAGAAATCCAAGAGTCTTGCGTTTTCTCTCTTTAAACATAAAAGGAGCAGAAAAAAGGAAAATAAATAACCCCTTACTGGGATGATTATTTTTTTTTTTAATTTCTCTTTTATCAACTGCGATTAAAATCATAAAGCCAAAGCTTTTAGTATGTGAATCATCTATATGCAACCATACAATTTTAAACTAACAGCTTTTTTATAGTTTTATTGAAAAGATGCACCTTGCTGAAATGTATAATAGATGTTTTGGTTCTTATTTTCTCCAAAAATTTAAAAAAAATTCAAGTGTATATTTGGTTACCTGCATGGATACTGTCAAAAGCTGTTGCTTCCTGCAGTAGATAAAGAAAGTAAAAATATAAATATAATTTGTGAAAATTATAAATTGTGAAAATAATAAACTAGTGATAGTTTTAACCAGTGGGGGGTGTAGTGATAGTCCAAATATTTAATGTATAGTCACCCCAGCTAGATATTTTTGGACACACATAAATGTAATAAATATACAAATTTGTATTAGGCTGAAAATAAAGACCGGTACAAAACGTAACGTAAATCACAAACAGAAAACACTGCTGGTGATAAACATGAAAAAAGTGGGACAGAGATACTCATATTGTACATGGCAAAATGGTGGACAACTGTAGAAAACAGGAACGCCAAAATGTGGAAGGGCACTTAAGTGTCATTATTAGCTTTAATAAAAGTGTTTTAAAATGGATTGTTGGTGGAATTAGACACCAGATGTGGTTAAATAAATAAACTAAAACCTATGTTATTAGTAGTTCTACTTTTCTGTAGTCCTGTTCTCCAAATTCCCCCCCTTCCCCCCAAAAAATATCAACCAACTCTTTGGTTATTTTCTGAACCCTACCTCCTACATGAGAAAATTAGCCCTTCGTGCTTATTTGGGACCCAATATTCCATTGAAATCACTGCTCCATGGCAGTGACACGTCCGACTTTGTCCAATTAACAGGCTTTCATATTTGTAATTGCTATAACTATAAGTTACTTGAAATATGGTTACCTACAGCCCCTGAAGAAGCAACTATGTGAAATGTGTTGTGATAATAGTATTTGTTTGAAACTATGCATCAATATGAACTTATGTTAACACTTGCCTGTGGAATCAAGCATTGAATGACTATATACATTTTATTGTGTTCACAAATCTGCCTCCTCCTCTCCCAGTATACATGAGAAAGAATAAAATTGTTGAATATTTAGGTATTTCTATGAAGTACTTTACTTTCATGTTTGATACCCTTTAAACCCCTCCTCTGGACCAACTGGATCTGGATCTATCTGTCTTTCTGTGAATTGTACAGTTTTTATACAGTTCATAGCATATAAAACATCTGCATTGTTTTCTGATGGATTATACAGCCTAATATTGAGGCCACACATTATTCACTAGATCCAAATGAGGGGTAAGCACAAATATTTGTGTTTTAGAAAGAAATTTAGGGGATTTAGATAAAATAATCACAAACTTGGATGCAAACACCAAGCATAAAGTTTTTCTGGTGGGTCTCAAGGTAAGGTTTGCAAAGCAAACTTGCTTCTTTTGTAGTAAATTGGAGCTTCTGTTTTCTTTAGCTGGAAAAAGTTCAGGGTTACTTTGCAATCTTCCATTATTTAGATGTTAACAGTTTAATTAAATAATGTCTAGACTGCACAACCTTAGAAAATAATTTATTGTTAGAGTTGACATACACTCTACATTTTAGGGTTAGGGAAGCTAAAGTATTATGGAGCACTGTTAGCAATAGGTGTATGATCTTGGGCAGTCTGTAAATGCTA
>NW_027319421.1:0-4022 GCF_032062135.1 Pyxicephalus adspersus
ACCATTCAATAGAAGTCATATGCAGGCTTCAAAATATGGCCAGCACATGGCAGACGCCCATGTGGGATTCCCTGATTACAGATTTCCTTACTGTTTCATTAGGCCGCATGGTTAGCAGATGAAATGTTCATATATGGGGATATCAATGGACACCTAATTGAAAACTTTTTAAAAATAAAATGTACCTTGTTCTAACGTAATGTTTTTTATAATAATATATTTGTACCCAAAAGTAATTCCTTCTAGTTTTATATTCAGGTCCCCATTCTGCTGTTTTTCTAGTTTTTAAAATGTGTTTTGTTTGTTGTAGCTATGAAGTAATGTCAGTTTCATGACTGTTATTCCAAGGAACCTGTAGGCAATCCATATTTTCCACTACTAGCCGCTGTAATGTTATTGACTCCACTACATCTATATGGCAGTAATGTTGCCAAAAGCATCCTGCGCAAAAACAACTTTTAGGGCAAAAAATTATAGCGATATACTTATCATTACCAACTTAGAATGGTTGTAAAGCAAGCGGACATGTTGGTAAATCTCAATCAAAATTACATGTACATAATTATGTGCTGCAATTTTCCTTTTATATACAAAATACATATAACATTATATGTATTGCAGGAAGGGGCAAAGCTGGCATGTAAAAGAAGCATGCTATGTTTATTATATGGTTAGTGAATGAGACATGCATGGTAAATAGGGTACATACCGGATGTTTGCTATGTCCCATAGCTGATAGTTTAGAGTTGAAGGTCACACTCATCAGAGGTGCCATGATGCCAGGGGCATACTTCCCTAGTAGGCCATCTACCCCCCTGGGTGTTCTGTTCTCCAGCAAATTGGGACAGTACATTAGGGGTAGGCATTGCAGCTAAACTTTTTTTATTATAATGTTTTTGCATCCTGCAGCCACCGGACATTTCCTAATGAAGACCAGTGCCAAAGGAAGAACCAATGGTTTCTCACACCTTGACTTGTTAAATGACAAGTCATTGGATGGGGCAGGAAACCTTTCAGATGCTCAAGTGAAAAAGAGTAATGGTCTGCTCTCCATTCTTCCTGCCACCTCCAGTGTTATCCTGGAATTTGAGATGCTTTAGATTTAACCCTTTCCACTCAAGCATCCCCTTCAGGGTTAACCATTTGCATCCTGGAAATCCCCTCCAACATTAAACCTTTGCGACCTGACCAGCCAAGCCACCATTAGAACTTTCTGCCTGCCACCTATCTCCCTAACGCATGCCTATCACTTTTCTACCTACCACTTACTTCCTGCCACTTACATGCCTGCTACTTATCTAACTAACTCCTATTTGCCATGTATAATATAGATGGGAATAGCTGTCTTTTTAATGTAGGCTATCGCGGGCCATCAGCTTTTTATGTTAATTGCAAAGCCCATGAGCATAGTATTGTCACCAAAATTGCTGGGTGAGAGGAGTTCAAAGTTCATTTCTATTTTTGAAGAACAGTATAAAAGAATTCTGTTAAAAACAGGCAAAATGCCATTTTTCTTCCTGGCAGCATTATATTATATATTATGTTAAGAGCAAAACAGGGTGTCTAATACACAGTAGAAGCCACTTTTTGTATAGCAATGTGTCGCTAATGTATATTTGGCTCTAACATTTCATATTTTGAAAGCTGTGCAATCTATACAGTTACTATTATAGGTCATAGGAGTACATTTTTCATATCCCTTTTACAGAATGTATGATCGTCTACAGTAGATAATATTGCAAGCAGAGCTGTGTATTATATATACAATTATTGTTATATGGTCTCTTTGGAAAGCTGAATCTATGAACTATCCCTCTATAATCTCAGCAAAATATTACAATACGTATTTACATTATATAGAATATGTGCAACAAGCAATATTGCCATGTCTTTCAATAGCAGGATGAAAAGTTTATATTTGCAGTAATAATACTGTGGCATATAAAGTATATTTACACTACAATATAATTTAACTATGCAATTGTACCTATGCCTATTTATCCATGACTACATTTCTTGGCAACTTGCTTGTGACAATCTCCTGGTTTGCATGTAATTGGGTTGATGTACATTGAGGTGCATGGAACAAATTTGGAGTTTACAATGCTGCATAGAGGTGACTTTTCTTGAGAATAAGATATATAAAAGCAAAAGTACTAAAGAAGCTGAGACTTCATTCAATGCACTAAATGGCAGTGGTGGGATCCGCGTCCTTTACCACCCTAGGCCGAATGGTCAAAGTGAAATGAAACAAAAGCATATGATATTGGTTTTGTGCATTTTGTGCCCCTCTCCTGCTTAAGTGCAGATGAAAGCTGATGTTCTTCTCTACTCCCCAGCTTTTTACTGCATGGGGCAGCTAAAGTTTCTGCATATCTGTTACATTAATAAGTGTATTTGTGTGTAAAAATTAGTTTCTAATTAGTAATAATCAAGAGATACTATTAAGAGTCTATGGAGATCAGGAAATGTAGCAAGATAATAAAAATGCATAAAGTAATGTGAAGTCTTGAAGTAGTTCATTAATTAAGTGTCCACCTACTTAATATTTAATCATCTAAATTGAACACAAAATAAACAAATGAAAATATATTTATTTTTGTGAACGGGCCGCAAAGAAGTATCTGAAGATGTAGTGGGAACATAAAACAAGTAAATTTTGGTCTGCAGCATGTAACTCTAAAGAAAAGAGATTTGACAGGGCAAACATATCTATCTTTCTATTTCGCGATCCATGAGGATCCTAGGACTCACTTTCCTCACCATTGTTTTCATGTTAAATGCTGTCACTTCTCACCTGTTCTCTGCAAACCTTCTTCAAACCTTCATCAGTTGTCACTTGCCTATCTCACATGTTCTTCTAATTCTGAAAAGTGATCAATAATCTCTCCAGTACACCTCCAATATTCTGTCACATTCTTCTGATTATCTTTAGTAATATTAATATTATTTTTATTATTAATATTATTACTAAATAGAATTTATATAGCGCCAACATATTAGGCAGCGCTGTACATTAAATAGGGGTTGCAAATGACAGATGAATACAGATAGTGACACAGGAGGAGGAGAGGAGCCTGCCCTGAAGAGCTTACAATCTAGAAGAATCTTTATTCTTTAAACTCTAGGCATTTGTCAGGCCTTTTAGTTAGGTCAGTTCTGCCACTGTCATTCTACTAAGATAGCTAGTTACTGTTACTTGTGTGTTTCCTTACTTGCATTTAACCATCCCCATTTTTAACAAATTCTTGTGTTTCATTTGGCCTTCTCTTCCCTTCTTCTTTTCTGGCCTTCTTCTTTCTCCATCCCAGTTGCTCTGCTTCCCTTTTGTCATACACCCTTCTTCTCTCCTTCCTCTATCTCAGTTGTCCTTATCATACATTATTCTTTCAGCTCCACCTATTCTTTTCATTCATCTCATCTGAGCTAAATGAAATTCTTGTCATTGGTTCCTCCTGCTTCCACACCTTCATTCTCATTGGGCCTAATTTATTAAAGCTCTCCAAGACTGGAAAAAATTATGATTGGGTGAACCCGGGTGATCCAGCAAACCTGGAATTGATTTAGTTCAAGATTGAAAACATTTGCCAACTAAGAGCAAATTATTTTAAGAAATCCATTTCAAGTCCGCTGGATCACCCAGGTTCAGCCATGAACTAGTCTATCTCTATCAAGTCTTGGAGAGCATAAATAAATCAGACCCACTGACACTTTAAAGTCCATAATTTAAAGAAATGAAGAGAATAGATGAAAAGGCATGAGTGAGATGAACAAAAGATGGGATGACATGTAACATGTTTTTTTGAGGACCTCTAAAAGCTTAGAAAAAAGAGTTTTTTTCAAGGAGAAAACATTGCAACCAATCATAGTCTGTAGTAAGAGGAGTGAAGATTGAAGGAACAGTGTACTTGTGTATGTTCATAGACCACAAAATGGACACTTTGACACTTTGGACAATTGAGAATCTGATCCTGCAGTGGTTTCAGGTTTATGTGATACATAAATGCCTCACTGTTCCTACT
>NW_027319422.1:0-4022 GCF_032062135.1 Pyxicephalus adspersus
TGCAATAGTTGTTACCTGTGCAGGCCATTGGGAACTCCAAGACCTAAATCAGGGGTTCTTAGCCAATTGCAGACCACAATGAATTGCCAAATAGGTCCTCCCACCCCCTGCACCATACTGCCTAAGGCTATGTACACACGTGCAATAATTGTCATTGGAAACAAATGTTTGATGACCGATCAGGCGATAATCTTTTACAAAAAAGTGCACGACTGTCTAATGTGGCTGACGATATAGGAAAGTGGCTGGAAACAAACGACCGTCCCTGGAGATTTGATTGGGCGACGATGGTTCGCAATCTATTGTGTGTATGGTCGTTCAGTGATCATGGATGGTTGTGATCATGGATGGCTGCAGTACACTTTCTCCAGTACATGTCACTTCCTGCATCGTTCAAACAATCGTATCTAGCGTGTGTACATTATTGGTGGATTATATTTGAACAATCGTATCCTTACAGCATGTACAGAAATGTGCACAATACGACTGTTCAAAATAATCATGCATAATCATTGATCGGTTGTCACACGTTCGTTTTGCTACAACAATTATTGCACGTGTGTACGTAGCCAAAGTCATCTTCAGAATCACTAGTTCTGTCTTTTACCAGTATGACTTCAGAATAATATACATATGGTTAGCTAGAATTCATAGTTATAATGTACACAAATTGTAAGTACAACCAGTGAGATTTGCTGTATTGCTTTGTGCAATCAAATCAAGGAATCAAAGTACAGTTTCTTGAATGTTGGCTGACACAATTTTGTTTAAGTTATTTATGAATTATTCAGAGATCCAATCCCATTCCCCAACTGGTTAGTTCCCTTACTTCCCAAAAGTATGGATAACCTGGAATGAGAGCTGCTCACTTAGAGGGTCCTAGAGCTATACAGAGCATGGGGCATGGGAGCAAGGAGGTAAGTAATCGGAACACATCAGCTTCACCCTTTTAATGGAAAATGCTCACTGTGCTGTTTCCATAAAAAACATCATCACATTCTTTTCCAATTTTTTTTTAAATGTTTATACCAATGGTTTGGAACTGAAATAGAAACAATTTTTACAATCAGAACACTTACTGAACATAATATTTGGGATGGATATTACATTTAATAATACAAATTAGGAATATTTTAACATTTCCCCGCACCATTCAGTAAAATATTTTTGGACACTCTTCTCTACATAGAACACAGCAGACATTGGGCCTGATTTATTAACGTTCTCTGAATTTTCATCAGTGAAGCTGGGTGATCCAGCAAACCTGGAATGGATCTGGTCCAGGATTCAAAACATTTGCCAGCAAATAGCAAATGACTTAATGAATAAATCCTGTCCAGGTTTGCTGGATCACCCAGCTTTACTGATGAAAGTGTATTCTCTCCAGCCTTGGAGAGCTTTAATAAATCAGGCCCATTACATCAAACTACACATTCTTTTGCATAAAGTGCAATACTTTTCTAGTAAAATGTAATCTATGGCTATTCTAAGCTGGTACACCTATAAGGTGGATGTAATGAGATATATTATAAGACAAAGAAACATTCTCAAATATATTAATATGTGTCAAGATATTTATGGCATTACCAAATGTGCAATAAACAATGGAATCATTTCTAAACGTGTAAAGGCAGATGGAAGTCTTTGTTTTATTTTATTCCTTTTTTCTGTGTTTTAACAAAGGCCAGACCTTTTCCTCTGGCAGCCAATGTGGCTTAGGCTAATTAAATGGTGACCTACAAATAGCCCAGCAGAGTATATAAGCAAGTGATCCATATACTGTATTTCTCAGGAATGATCTATAGACTGACTTAGACTGCTGATGGATTTTAGCGTGGCGTAGTACAGGAGATCGAAAAACTATAAGCAAGGACGCCCTGCTTCCCCTAATTTACAAGTGCATTACAAGGCCTCTGATATAGCAATAAATCTTAGGTGGCAAGAAAATTTACAGGGCTATTTTACACCTGACTGCATTTTGCTCATAAAGCAGTCCAGGATTTCCAGCAATTAAGAAGTTAACAGCTACAATTCCTTTTTGTCTGGTTCTTAGTACAGTTTGCCTCCTGCTGTGTCAAATGTTGATATTATTAAGACTAAATACAGACATCTACAGTAACGTTATACTCAATACCTTTTTTTTAAATGTATTTAGGCTTTGTGAAGAAAAGTTATATGAAGATGAATCCGTCTTGCTGAATTGTGAATATATGTCTATAGAGTTTAATGGCATTTTAGGCAGAAGTTTTCTAAAAGAGGACAATTCTTTTTTAATGTGTTGTTTCATGTAGCGTCATTTGTTGGCAAAAGACCTGTTAAAGTGACTCTGACACTTTACACCCGCTAGCAGTTTTAGGTATCTTTAAACTGCGGGCACTTGAAGATTCCTGATGGGCTGCATCATTGGCCAGAAGGAATGCATGGATTTTTTCTAGTTAAGAGTAGCCAAGAATTCAGGAATGCAGGAAAAATTCAAAATGATTTGAGTATTTATAGACTTCTCAGGGTTCCAGCATTTTAACTACCCACTGGTACTTTAAACAGTCACTTTAATGCCACCATTGCCATCAAATAACGGAATATGTTAACAATTGCCAAAATCTAATTATGTGCTTGGAATCATTACAAAACTAATCTTAGTATATAGCAGAAAGTGAACAGATTTTTATTACTGGATTCCTATTGGAGTGATTTTCCCCTACATCAGATTTGGAGAAATTAGGAGAATGGATGTCACTGGGTAAGACGATTGGGTATGAAGACAGAGGGTGCCTTTTCCATTTTATTTTCCAAAGAAAAAGTTTTGTTGCTGCTGGCTTTGACTGTATTGGAGATATTTCACATCACCGCCTGTTCTTTTAAAACATTGCAAATAAAAACATGCTAGAGGTTTCATCCTTTTCCCAGAATTACAAAACATGCTATGCTATATGCTAGAGGGTTCTCGCCCCATACATACAGTCATGCTCATCTTGGGCGAGAATCTAACTTGTGTACAGAAGTGGCCTGACATTGTTCTTGGATCCATCGGGGTGGATTCATGAATGACCTATAGGGAATGAACAATATAAATGTCAAGGGATAGAGTACAACACAGGGCCACTTTTTTTCTCCCCCCTACATAGAACATAGAACAGAACAGAACTGTGCTGTGTGTGCAGTGCTGGTTCGTTCATCTGTCACTGGATCATGTAAAATAATTTCTATGGACAAAGATTACATGTGTGTATGCAGCCTTAACCATACATGTGGTGTGTTGCACATGTAAGAGGGGGTGCTGAGAAGTTCCTGGCCCAGAAAGAAGAGAGCCAGAGTTATGAAATAACACATTTATTCAGCATATTCCCCCCTGAGACTGATGCACTTGGTACAGCGTAGTTGAAGCTTTTCTAGTCCGTTCAAATAAAAGTCCTATCTTTGGGCTGCAAACCACTTCCGAGAAGCATCATTGACATCAGAAATGTCCTCAAAACGTTGCCCCTTCAAGTGTTTCTTCAAATTTGGGAACATATACCAGTCCAAAGGGGCCAGGTCAGGTGAGTAGGGGGGATGGTGGACCATTTGGAGACCCAGGGTGTTCAATGTGGCAGCCACAACGTTGGACGTGTACGCAGGTGTATTGTTCTGCAAAAAAAGGATCGCTTTAGACAACTTTCCATGGCCTTTCATCCTAATTGCCTCCTTCAGCTGGTCCAGGAGGTTAGCATAATACTGTCCGGTGATACTAGAGCCCTGAGGTAGGTTGTCCACCAACAGAATACCGTCTTTGTCACAGAAAACGGACGCCATGACTTTTTTGGCTGATTTCTGGGTTCAGAACTTCTTTGGCTGCGGGATCCTGCTGTGGCCCCATTCCTTTGACTGTTGCTTGGTTTCAGGATCATAGATGTGGAGCCAGGTTTCATCCTAAGTCACTAACCTAGCCAAAAAGTCCTGTGCAGCTTCAAAATAGACCAAAACAACTTTGGATGCTTCAACTTGTTCCTTCTTCTGATCACTGTTCGAACATTTCGACACACACT
>NW_027319423.1:0-4022 GCF_032062135.1 Pyxicephalus adspersus
ACGACCGACTGTACACACGGCAGATTTTCGCCCGATAATTGGCCGATACCGATTATCGGGCGAGAAAAATTTGCCGTGTGTACGCAGCTTTAATCCTAAAATGAATCTAATCCAACCCTTTAAAGTAACCATCAGTTGTAGCCTCATTACAACAAAGGGAAAATTCACTTTTAGTTCACTTTGCCGACCAGTTCCCACTATCCCCCTGTGTGCCTTGCTGTTCTATTCTACAAGAAGCCTTTAATATAGTTACATCATAGGAATAAATAGAGGAACTAAAATAAGTATCCTAGCAAGTACATTTTCAGGCAGGGCTATATGGTGTTGATAGCAGGAAGGCAACCTTAAAGTTGGAATCAACTTCAAATGGAACTAGCTACCACTGTTCACAATCTATGCTGGAGATAAAATGGGGATGTGTGCATGATGTTACATATATTTTGTTTAAATATAAAACATTTTTTTTGTACAAATACATTGCCATATCCCAAATGACCCAGAAGAATAGATTCTTCCACCCACACAGCTGTGGTTCTCTATGGTCAATGAATTAAGGTGTATGGACGTTCTCACCTCTAGTATTAAGGGCACCTAAGTTAAGGCTTGCAGGATATGGTTCCATTGTAAGGAGTTTCTGGATTATCTGGCTTGGCACCCTGTTATCCTTACTCAGGATTTAAAGTTATGAGTAGGGATGAGCAAGCAAAATTTTAAAAATTGATTTCACAGCAAATCGGGCTGTTCTCGCTTACCAAACATGTAAGCGAGAACGGCCTGTGTAAATTCGGCTGTCGAGATCGATTTTTTTGGGACCTGCAGGCTCCGCTCCCCTGATTGCTCTTGCAGCCCTGTACTATGTGTTCTTGGATAGAGATATCCAAGAACACAAGAGTCCCACGGCTGTGCTAATCATGAATGAATGAATGAATCTTGTGATGACTCCCACGGCTGCATTCATTGATGAGCACAGCCGTGGGACTCACACTAACATCCGTGAGAAGCCTCCTGCCTCCTCAGGCTCTAGAGGTTAACTGAGGGCTTGCCCTCATTTAACTTCTAGTGCCCAGGGATCACACACAGGAGGATTCTCATGGCTGCATTGCAGCCGGGGCACTCCTCCTGTAATGATTTCCTCAATCTTCCGATGAGTCACAAAAATGTCAGAGGAATTCTCGGTCATCCCTAGTTATGAGCAAAAGCAATAGATTTATGTTCAGCTCACTGTGAGTACCCATTCTTACTGAACATTTAAATAATATTTTGACAATTTTGGATGTTAATATTTTTCCAGGGGGGCGATGTTATCTTGTTTTTCCTTTTATGTTGGCTTTGTTATTGTGTTTACCTGAATGCTGCTGTATGTGTACCCAGCATCAATGTTAATCCCCTTTATTTTTAAAAACAAATATTAAAATAATGAAGACCTAAAGGTTTTATTCTGTTCTTTATCACTTCAATTTCTCTGTGTATGTGTTCACTAAAGTCATAACATAGGAGAACAAATAAAGTCATTTTATAGTTATAGGTTTGTGATCTTCAGGCAAGGAGAGAATAGGAACCAAAGCTTTCAAATAACTTGGCATTGCAATTACATGTTTTTGTATATTACCTTTCCAGTTAAAGTTTGGTAAGAAGCCTTAATGGCCTGACGCTGCTGATTGCTTCTTTTGGTCAAAATACTGGTTATAGTTGCCTCATCAACACCTTGAGAAAAGATTATCAGAATTATTTTACATTATTATGTATGCATTTGCTCTATTTTCATTCTCATTTGAGGCTCTATTTATAAAACAGGGAATGTCTGATATCACACATTACAATTACACATTACACAAGACATGACACACAATATGCTTTTAAAACTTTGTATTACCATATACTGTATATAAACATGTTCATCATTTCATGTTGTTACCATTCAACTCTCCATGGGTCTACCCCCACAGGTCTTAGATACTAAGATGCTAATATTATATTTGATTGTGTTACACTGTTCTGAACTAGTGTTTTTATTCAGCCCAAACATGTAACATGTGTTTCTAAATGCTGCAGATTACTTTGTGCTCACTTTTTCCTTTTTTTAGTTACATTGATTATTCAGTTCTATTAGAACAGGGGTCGTCAAACTTTTTTGGCCACTTGGCCATTTCAGAAGTGGGCAGGAGCACACTAGGCCAGAGTCCCACCCTAATGGCCCTGCCCCCCACCAGGGAACACCCTTGAAGTTAAATCCCTCTCCTCCCTATGCATTGTGGAGGAGTAGGATTTACCTTCAGGGAGCGTTCACTATTTACTGCGGTGGCAGAAGTATCAGGCCTGCAACGGTAAATAGGGGAGCCACCGCAAGGAGGTGGCACCGGAGCTCCGGCGGCTCTGGTTCTGGTAGTTCCTAACAGCTGGCATTAGGCTGGATCAGCCAGGGGGTGTTAGGCCGGAACAAACTACCAGCTAGGCCATATCTGGCCTAAAGGTCGCAGCTTGCCGACCCCTGTATTAGAACCTAAACAAATATCCAGCTGAAAAATTGTGATCTTTTAGCTGATCACATCTTCCAAAAATAGGGATTATTTGTGTATAAATATCACCATTTTATGGTGAACAGGCTAACCCACTTTTTATAAGTAAGCCTTAAAGTGTTTTTCTCACTTGAAAATGCCTCTATTTTCTTTGAGGAGTGTTTGCTCAAAATTAGAGCAAATGTTTGGCTTCAGGAATAACCAATGCCAGACTGGCCCTGGCCTTGCCAACTACTTGGTTAACAACATAAACACCATTAGCCCTTACATGTACACAGAGGATAGGCTCTGTCCACCATGTAGATTCCTAAATAGTCAATGACTGTAAAGTCTACTGGAGAAGAAGAAAAGTCCTTCTCTTGACCCTGCTGGGGGGGGGCACATCGGTAAGAGCTGTGGACCATGTCCTCCATGTAGATGTCAGGCTCAGGACGGTGGGCAGGTTGTCTCTGGACACAACCCATCCACCCTCCCATCAAAGACCTTAGTACCTTAGATGTCATAAAACATAAATCTTCCCTTATTTATCCATGAGGTAATGGGCAATAGGGAAATCCTTATATAAGGGAGCAGAGGCACTGGCTGCCCCCCCCCCCCACCCACTTTCTTTCTTTAACTTTCTGGGAAAAATTAGGCAAATGTAAATATACACAAGGGCACTGAGGTATAAGTCCTATATTTGAAATAACAAAACAAACACATAATTACCGGTTTTTAACCACCCGACCATTAAACCCGACCTTGGTTCGGGTTTATCAATTTTGCAAAAATCAATTAACCCATACTTTGTCGGGTGGTTAAATCCCCTCACTTACCTGGTCCCCGCTGCGATGATCCGTTCTGTTCCAGCGTTGATCTCTAAAAAAAAATACTCACCTTCTCCCCGCAGCTCCTCCGGACACGTCTTCTGTCTTCAGTCTTCATCCGGCGAGTGCAGTGACAATCACCGGGGTTTCCCGGTGATGTCGCTGCATGCGTCGGTGCGGGCGGGAGGCGGGGAGGGGAATTTAAAATCCTTTGCATTGAACTCAATACAAAAAAGCTGTATTGAGTCCAATACAAAGAAATCCTTATGTAATATATATATATATAATTGTATTATATATATTATATAAGCTACTGTACAGGTACATAACATTAAACACTATTTTTTATTTAACTTTTTTTAAAGATTTTTTTATGTTTTATAAAAAAAATTGTATTATTAAATTTATAAAATTTTGGACATATTTCGGTGAGTTATGCAGTAATTCTGTGAATTATAAGTAATTATTGAGTAATTCGGTGAATTATAGCCTACAATTCAAAATAAATTTCCATGCAAAAAAATTAACACTTTTTGCATGGAAGTTTGGAAAGAATTAGAATACCCGGCGTTCACGTATGCGTCCCTCGACGATTCCTGATGATGTCCGTGCGTGCGCCCGTCGTTGGGGGTCGTAGCAGGAAATTATTTTGTATTGGATTCAATACAAAGTCCTGTATCCAATCCAATACAAAATAATA
>NW_027319424.1:0-4021 GCF_032062135.1 Pyxicephalus adspersus
TTTTTTTTTTCCTTTTAAATTTTTTAATTTTTTGCAGAAAACTAAGATGTTTTCTGCAAAAAAATATACATATATTTGTTATGTGTTCATTTAAAAAAAATATTACCTGTCATATGCATTTTATATGTTTTACTTGTGTCATATATTTTTTTTATGTTCACAGTGAAGGAGAAGAGTGGCATAACATGAGAAAAATTCTCCAAGGTCACCTTATGAAACCCAAAGAAATAGCAAAAATGGATGTAAAAATTAATGAGGTGAATACCTTCCCTAAAATATGTACAGGTATAAAGAACAAAAAGTGGTATTGTTACTATTTTTATATTTGTTGAAAGAATAAATTTTAGGTAGTAAGTTACAATTCATTAAAAATATGTAAGCACTACTTATTGCCAATGGCCTCCATAGCGTCTAGAAACTATTTGTAACAAGACTCTAACAAAGAAGTCAGGTATACATTTAATCCAGTGGTGCCCAACTTTTTTCATCTGGGGGCTGCAGTTGATATTGAGATAAAATTTGCAGTAAATGGACAGCTATGTGTGATAGTGTAGCACGGTATGACAGGTATGGTTTTTCGTATCTTGTGATGGCGCCATAGTGATAACATTTTAGGGGGAGTTAGCTACAAGAGACTTGCACTTACAGTTACATTTCTCTTTTCTTACAGAGAATTTGGGGTTCACAGAGAGTAAGGGGATAGGTATGTGTGACAGGGTAGCATGATGTTTATAACATTTTAATGGAGAAGGGGGGGGGGGAACAAAAGGCGTTTCCTGCTGGCTCCCACATTTCTAGTTGCAAACATCCCACTGTTCCAGAGAAATTGGGGTTCCCAGAAGGTAAGTGGTCAGCAATAAGTAACAAGTACCTTATCAGCTGCTCAGTCCCCCACACTGCAGAGTCTGCAGGTTTGACTCCAGGTGGTAGTGAGCAGTACTGAGTGTCTACCCTGAGCCAGGGTTCTATGGCATGCGGAGGGGATAACCGCACCGCAACCTCACCGCCAGTCTAAACGCAGCCTTGAAGTTTTGTGATCGAGCAAGTAAATAAATATGAAGCACCACAGAACAGAGCGAATTGACAATACCCTAATGCTCATTACCATGGAAGTGGCCCCCAGGGATCCCTAACATGCAAACTCAATTTGGGCACCCTGGTCGTGAAATAGCCTCCTTTAATTGGACAAAATCCCTGATTTTATGCTTGTGACCTGGTATCTGGAAACTTACTATTTTAGAAATTTGGTTTGGTAGCTGCTCTAGGGGTCCCGTGTGTACCCTGAAGATTTCATGTTTCCATGATAACCGCTGTGAGAGATAAGAAGGTTTATACATGGGGATAATGACACCTGCATGGACACAGCTCTCATTGCTGCTGCTGCTGCATGAGGGGTGGGATTATCTCATAGTACAAGTTGGGCAGAGAGAGGCCACACTGATTGCCAAGGTTTGTAGTACACGCCCACTCCCAGGGAGCTCACACTGAGCATGCTGAGGAAGCTCCCTCTCCTGGCAGCACAATAGAGAAAAATAGATTTTCATGCCCAATTCCCTGAAAGTCAACAAGCAGAGAGGGAATGAGGGGAGGGCTGGATCTGGCAACTCCACGTGCCGTATGTGGCCCGCAGACTGTAGGTTGGGCACCCTTGCTTTACTTCACTAATGTCTAATTTGTATAAATTTACCATTCTAGTGAACTTTGGTAAATGATGTATAATTGGCAAATTGTGGTGAATTGTAGTTAATTCATCAAGCACCTGAAACCAAACAGTCAGTGCAACGGAAAACCTCACATCCACAAAATGTTGGTCATCAGTCCTTGCTTAGAAGCAAGTTAATTCTATTTATTTAGTGTTGCCAACCTATTATTTTCCTGACTGTGTATGCTTTCACTTTTAGTGTATGTTACTTTTTCAGTCTCAACGCTACAAACATTTACCAGATGTTATCTCCAGGACCTCCTCCAAAACTGTGTATTCTAGGTGGTTCAGAGAACCACTGGAACCTTTAAGTAGTTTTGGCGAGCATGGAAATACATATCAGCATGGAAATACACCATCCATACAGACTAGTTGGGTAACTTTTGCACAAAAATAACAGAATTTGTATTATATATATATATATATATATATATATATATATATATATATATATATATATATATATATATATATATATATATATATATATATATATATATATATATATATATATATATATACCCTTTAGTATACTATATTATTAGGGTCTACTATATTGCTCAGAACCATTCTTTACCATAAATGGTCAATTCATGTGAGTCTAAATAATTTCTACACAACCCTTATGGAACTTTACCCAGAAATCAACACACATAATGTATATATCCCAGCTAGTCACCTATGTCCTGTCTCAAAGTAAATATTTCAGATACTTTAAAAAAAATGAAATCTGACAGTCTGCTATGTAATTTATATAAAAAAAATGTTAGGTTGTCAATCAGGATTTATTTGGCATCTTTTGATATGTTTCAACAACAAACAGGCCAGAAAATGAGACAGTGATGTGGATGTGAGTTGTGTGTTTACTGGTTCCCCCACTCTATTTCTATCTAGAAAGAATCCCACAATTAGAAAACAAACTGTAAACGTTCTTGCAGGCAAATTAAATAGATAAAGCTTTTCTTCTCGCCACATATTTCTGTTCCAACCATACAAGTATACCACTGGCTACATAGGCAAAGTCCCACTGTTGTCTAGGGAGTACTGTTCCCCAGTGACACCAGGCTGATTTGTTAAATACGTTATATTTGTTTTCTGACAATATAGTGTATATATTCACTTCTAATCATTTCAAAAGCAAATTATGGCACTTGAAATGCCCAATCATGTACAGAAACTTTTAACATGACCGGATAGTTTACCAGAATATTTTCACAATTTTTTAAGTTAAGGTTCTCAACCACAGTAAATCAACCTTAGTAACCTAAGCCAGAATGCTTCCAAGTCCATGCACAGGATTAAGTATGATGAAAGAAGCTGCATTTTTAGTGACCAGACTTTGCATTTTCACTTGATTAATGGGTTTCTAGTTATATACTTGATAAAGGAAGAAAACTTTGAAACCAAAGTAAGCATTGCAAGCACAAAAACTAATGGTAAAAACGTATAACTAAAAATCCATGAACGTCTTCTGTGCAACAGTCTTTTTTTTTTTTTCAGGTGGCACATGTTTATTTCACTTCATTAAACATTTAAGCAATTTGTTTTTGTATTACTTTTCAGGTACTGGAAGATTTTATCAAGTACATTAGCCGAAAATGTGACCAAGATGGGAAAGTTGATGATTTGTACCTCGAACTTAACAAACTCTCATATGAAAGTGAGTAAAGTGAAAAAAAATGTTTGTAAGTGTTTAAGGATTTTAAATGATATTAGTAATGGTTACATCCCTTTGCAGTAATTTGCTCAGTCCTGTACAATGAAAGATGTGGACTTCTCCAAGAAGCTTGCACTGAAGATGCCTTGAGGTTCATAAAATCAGTAAAGAAGGTACTAAACACACAGTTTTCTTCCAAAATTAGTCCCTTTTCATGTTGTTTTTTTTTTTTTTTTCTAGCATGATTTTAACTACATTTACTAAGCTCAGTGAAATGACAATTAAAAAAAAAAGTAAATTAACCTGCCCAAACTCCTTTATTGACTCATATTTTGAATTCACAGGCAAAATATAACTATTTTCAATTTAGATAGCTACAATGTATCTAAACCGAAGGACAAACTAATTGATTGTGGCTTCCTGTAAGACAATATAACACAATTGTGTCCTGCGTTGACACCAGGAACAATTTTAGAAAAAATGGCGCCCTGGGAAAATATGAAGTGGGAGCCCCAAATGTACAGCAGTCCAGCTCCTAGTGTCCCTCACATTGCCCCTGATTCATCATTGAAATCCGCGATCGCGGGAAGCGCGATAATACGCGCGACCCGCGATCGCGGATTACCGCGGTCCGGGACTCGAGTGCGCGCGTCCACTCGCAT
>NW_027319425.1:0-4018 GCF_032062135.1 Pyxicephalus adspersus
ATGAAGATGGCATTTTATACAGGTTAACATCTATTGTTAATCTCCCCTAAAAAAGTACCGATTTGTCTTTTAAACAGGCCTCCAAAAACCTTTAACAGACTCCCTAATTGAGAAAACATCTGTTGATCTCCTTCTAAATTTGCACATGTGTAGCAGAGATCCTGGAAATGACCAATTTTTTTGCAGTCACCATGGGGTAATGCATATTTGTAAAGTTTTGTAAAGATGGTCTCCAGCACAACCCTTCTAAAATATGCCACATCCCAAAAGGGCTAATATGTTAAATTTTTGATAGCTATAAGGAACTAGGACTTTAAAAGCAAACAAATGTATCGCTGATTATCATAAAACTATTTATTAACATAAATCTTTAATTTATAAATGACTTTGCAATTGTTAAAAACATTGTAAAAAATATATTACAAATAGTCATAAAGTACATTTGTTTCAATGCTCTATCCTCAACGCATTTCATGGAACCAGTTCACTTCCTCAGGAGGTAAAATCTGTGAGCTACAAATATACATACAAATTGTAAAAAATCACACAATTTAATATATCAAATAGTCAAACACAAATCAACAGTTACAATAATATATAAAACACAATTGCATTTTTCTGAAAGTAATCAATCCCATGGAGGTCAATGAGAAGCAATTGGGCAGGCATCAGTCTGGTCAGACAAGCCACTTATCTCTAAAGATTTAGTACAATAACCAGCTATCAAAATAATAATTTTTACAACAATAATAAAACCAAAAAAAACTGAAAAATACAATTTTATGTGTGTGTTTTTTAAATTGTGCTTTTTGAATATGATATATTACCCAAATATCTCCCTACTTTGCCTAATGTGTCATATATTAAACCAAACATACAAGACTCTACACTTGTGACAACATATATATAACAACTGCAACAAAAAGAAAAGAGTTTCAACTACCCCTAAACTTTTACTAAGTAAACACAATTAAGTACCACAATTAGTAATCCCACTTTTTAAATAATTGTGCTATCTATTTATTTATATACTATTTATTTCCAAATCCATTTTAAACAACACTAATTAATCCATAATTACTAATATATATAAAAAAAACTTTTTATCATTTAAGAGGAAGTGATAAAATAGTAAACCAAGTGATATAATGGGCCTGATTTAATAAAGCTCTCCAAGGATAGAGAGGATAGACTTTCTTCAGTGAAGCTGGGTGATCCAGCAAACCTGGAATAGATTTCTTCAAAGTCATTTGCTATTTGCTAACAAATGTTTTGAATCCTGGACCAGATCTATTCCAGGTTTGCTAGATCACCCAGCTTCACTGATCAAAGTGTATTCTCTCCAGCCTTGCAGAGTTTTAAACCCCCAAGAGGTATTCCCAAGTGGGAGGCGGGGTGCATTTTCCAGTCAAAAATCAGTATTCCCAAATCACACTCGGGGTAGCTTTTAACTTAAAAAAAAGGCACTTACCTTGTTACGTCGGTGTCCCCCTGCATCCTGCTGGCCCCCGCATGTCCTGGGGACATCTCTTTCCTCCTTGATCTCTAGCCGGCGAATGCAGCGATGATCTCCGGGGTTTCCCGGTGACGTCGGTGTGGCAGGCGGATCGGCGGGAAATTCAAATAATTTTGTATTGGTTTCAATACAAAATCGCTGTATTGAGTCCAATACAAAGAAATACTCATATAATATATATATAATTATATTATATATGCTACTGTACAGTTATATTACATGTTTAAATATTTTTTTTATTTTTTTTAACAGATTTTTGTGTTTTGTTATTTAAAGTTTATTATTAAATTTGTTAAATTTAATATATATCCTATGTTCAATTAACCAATTTTCTAACCAGTCCTTAATCTTCTCAATCACTTCAAACAAAAGAAATCTCTCCCACTTACCTCACAATAGCATCTAGTATATTCACGTAATGACAATTCTCAAACCATTATACAACATCCTGCGGCTGCATCAGCTCAATGATTCCAACTTAGGTTTGCTAGCATGACTGACAGAATGAGACACGCTGCTTAAGACATCCGCGCCCAATGATGGCGTCCTTCGCGGTGGGCCTAAGCTCCACCCCCTGACAAATGAGATCTCCTGTCAACAAGAACTATGTGGATCCACTATCAACTGCAGAGTCACGTGTACCTGCATGCCTAGCAAAGGGCACCAAAACAGGAAACCACAACTCCCCAGTAGATAAAGCCCCTACCAGGTATCTACAGGGAGGCTTTGCACCCCACTGAGCTCAGGGACAATGATCCGCATGGGGTAGATTAACATACAGTTTTGAACAAAGCTTAACAACACTTAAATATAAATTTACATTATTTAATTATACAACAAGCACAAAGAAGTGTTGTTAAATTAACAAAGTTTTTAAATTTATTTTTTTTAAAAGACCTAGAGTAACATTAATGTTACAAAATAAATGTTTGTTGGCTCCATATGACTCCATTTAGCCAAAAAACATTTTTTTACATCATATATACACACATATATATATATATATATATATATGAAGGATTTCAAACTCAAGAGCTCTTTAAATCTGGATATTTGGTTGCTTCTAACTCAAATATCTATTTTGTTTCTTTTGTAATTTTTTTATCAAAATTACCGCCTCTAGTATCAGGATATATTCTTTCTAGAGCAACAAATCTTATTTCATCCACATTAAAACTTTGCTTACTCCCATATGATGGCTTAAAGGGGTTACTATTCTTCCACTTTTTATGTAAAGATGTTCATATTTTCTCTTTCAGATCCATCATTTAGTTTTTCCATTATAGTATCTCCTACAACTGCAGAAGGTCAAATATACCATCCCTGTAGTGTTATAATCCACAAATCTATTTAGTTGAATACTTATACTTCCAGGAATTTGGAATTATTATTATTATTATTATTATTATTAAACAGGATTTATATAGCGCCAACATATTACGCAGCGCTGTACATTAAATAGGATTTATCAGTACTTCCATGTATCCAATTGCAATAATTACACCTCCCACAGGGGTAGGTACCCTTTATCATACTTCCTGCTAATCAAATATACAGTTGTTTGCCTTTAAAGTCCCTGTTCCTTATAGCTATCAAAAATGTAACATATTAAGTCACTAGGAGTAAACAAGAGGAACCACAGAGACCAATGTAAAAGAACCACTATTCAAACAGTTGGAGGAGAAGGAAGTTTTATTAATTCTATTACATAGCAAATTTATCACAAACTCAATACCAGAAAGATAAGTATAATCCTGCCTTTTTCACAGATTTGTTCTTTTTTATGTTTTTACCCCCTTATAGGGCTGCTTTAACAGTTCAACTTATCTCGAACCTAACATTAACCTAACCCACAAACAAATTCTCCACTAAACTACTCATATATATATATATATATATATATATATATAGAGAGAGAGAGAGAGAGAGAGAGTATAATTGTCTAAAATAATTATTATTACTGCCAGTACTGTCCAAGGCCAGGACCTGATTTTGTAATTTTTTTAACCTTATCTTACCCTTTTTCCAAATATTTTCCATCTCTGTATGTTTAATGGTACTGACCTGATTAAATAGGATGAAAGGCTTGGTGTTTTCATATCTATAAAAATTCCAAATTGAAGGTTTGTGGGTAGCAGGCCTGTCACTGTGTCTGTTGTGCTGATTATATGACTCATACATTTTGCATGCCATTACCAAGGTTATTTCAAGATGGCTGCACTGAGACTTTTCCTGTCTTGCAATGAGGTCTGATAATGGTGACTATATTTTACGATGCAGACTGACAGGAAACAACAGACAATATGCCAGACATATGTCATTCTGACACCTAAACAAGTTAAGTGCAATCTAACAGAAAAGATGATGGATTTAAAAGTGCTATAATTGATGAGTTTGAAACCCGGTTATCTTGATCTGATGACTTTAAAAACTAAAATTTCCATTGTGTCTAGGAAAAAAACAGCTGAGCAATAAAAGCTGTGATTCTTTTTATAGTCAATT
>NW_027319426.1:0-4017 GCF_032062135.1 Pyxicephalus adspersus
TAGACTGTTCAGAATTTGTAAAATTTATCTGGCTTAATGGGGCACCCAGGCTTAGGATGACATTACTGAGACTCCCCAAAGCCAATGGAGGAATGGCATTCCCTGACCCAGTTTTATACCATCAGGCAGTGCACTTGTCTAGGCTGCTGGATTGGTGCACTAATAGCCGCTCCAAACTGTGGGTTGGGTTGAAGGATGCATGCTCTACTGCCCCCAATGCCGCATTGGCCTGGTCGACACCGGCGGCCAGGACGGCAATGTACACCCTTCCATTGATTGGCGAGACCTTGAAAGTCGTCACTAAGTACTTCTCCTCTCAAAACGTAACCATATACCCGTCTCCAATGTCTCCCGTTGTAGGCGATCCTGGATTACCCCGGGGCCAAACTGACCCAATATTTCGCCAATGGCGTGCTTTGGGCATGTACAGAATATCCCATTTCATGCACAATGGGGAATGGCAACATATTGCGACCCTACAAATGGAAAGGGATCTCCCTTCATTGTCGCCCTGGTGCCACATACAACTCACTTATGTTCTGAGATCCTTGCCGCGGCCTAATACAATAGTCCGATCGCTTCTTCCTCTACAGGACTTGTGTGCAACTGGTCAACCTGTACAGGGCACACTTTCTCAAGCCTATCAAACCCTGTTATCTGTATATACGCCAGAACTCCCTTTATTTGTATCCCAATAGGAAGCTGATTTGGACACTGTTTTACTGAAGCCCAGAGAAATATGTTACTTCATTTCTGTCATAAGGCGTCCATTTGCAACAAATATCAGGAAACCAACTACAAACTGGCCACTTGCTGGTGAAGCTTTGTTCCTTTGTCCCTCTCTGCAACTTACTGGTGAAGCTTGCTAAGATTTTCCTGCAGTCGGATAGCACCTGCTAGAGATGTGGCGACACACAGGGTACGCTACTGCATGTTTTCTGGGAATGCTCAAAATTGCAATTATATTGGAGTTCGGTAGCTTATATTATCTTAAAGCTTACAGAAGTGGATATAAGGGGCAATCCGGCCCTGGCAAGAGAGAGAGAGAGAGCGAGAGAGAGATAAATTTAGGGAGAGATAGATTTATATATATATATATATATATATATATATATATACATACACACACAAACACAATACAGTCTGTATAGAACGTTCGTTCATCGGACATGCTCGAAACATGCACAATCACTGAACGGCCGTACACACGATAGATGGTGAACGATCGTCATCCAATCAGATCCGCTGCGCCGATCGTTCATTTCCAACGACTATCCTCGTTCGTCGGTGTTGTTGGTAACTTTTTTTTAAGAACTATTTTTGGTCAATTGGTTGTTCGTTGTTCATTTCCAACGATAATAATTGGATGTGTGTACGCAGCTTAAGAGGAATTCTTCCCAATTACCTCCAGGCTAATGCATTGTGAGCTGTGGATATAGTAATTTTAGCAGGGGTTCCCTGAAGACCTGAAAATTATTTCAAGGGTTCCACCTTGTTAAAAAGTTGAGAAACACTGCACTAAGGGTTCTCGAATACATAGATCTGTACCTTCCTTATTACACATCAATGTGTCTTTTTTTTGGCCATTCCATTACAAAAATGTATTTAAAAAAGCATGCAAGTCTACAAGCAAGCAGAAACCACCAACTGGGTGCAGGGCAGTAAATTCAGCAATGTAAAAGAGTATATAAACATCAATTTTTTTATTGGTTAATATATGTTAAAATGGAAAACATTTTAACACAAAACATTCTCAAAAATACATAAAGACAAAGAAATGTCCCCAGTGACAATCAGGATGCCATGCAAGGGATAGCAGGAGTAGTCCTTAATAGAGATGGCTCAAAAAATCAAAGTAAAAACATACACTTGGCATTACATTACAAATTCATATTAAAAATACAAATATTCTCACTGAATACATAATTGCATTTCAAGATACTATCCAAAATAGTAACATTTGTAGGATCAATAAAAGTTTCACCTGAAGAAGCAGAATTTACCAGCAAAACGTGTCAAGCTCACTTGTATTGATCCCGATTGTTAACATTTTGGGTAATATCTTAAAATTATTTGGATGTAATATCTTGAAATGCAATTATGTAATCAATCAGAAGGTTTGTATTTTTTTGTGTGTTTTTTTATGTGTTTGCAGTAAAAGTTGTATGTTTTACTGTATTACTATTATGATTATTACTAATTTTATTTTATGAGTCACTCCAAAATATTATCTATAGTAAAGACTAGTGTATATCTCACTATTCGATTCGACAGCTATTCGATCAAATAATGTGATTTTGTTTCGGGTGATTGAATGCTGAATTCGAACACCATTGAAGTCAATAGTGGGAGAATTTGGGTTATTTTTAGGGACTATTAAGAGCTGCAAGAACAATCAGATTGCTCTTGCAGACCTTTACTAGTTGTATGTGTTCTTTTCACAAACTACAGGACTGCAACTGCGATCCTGATTGCTGTGGCTAGTAGTATGTGTTCTTGGATAGAGTTGTGGATAAAAGACACATCAAGACAGAAAAAAATTCTATTACACAAAGAAACCAGTTGGGTGGTGTGGATTGAAGTATTAGGAATAACAAACATAAACATTCCAGGAATACAATGATATGCATTTTTATGACAATTCTCACGTGCCTAAATTCATTTTGTTGCCATGTGATTGGATGATTATATATTTATGTCAACAAGCAGTTGAAGAGGTGTACCTAATAAAGTGGCTATTTGGTATGTATATATATATTATGAGTTAGTCATAAAGTGATTTTGAAGGTCACCAATACATAAACAGATTAGACTGAACCTAAGCATTTTTGAATGTGTCATAAAATAATTGTTTTATGATGGGAATAACAACAGACCCCTAAGTCTGCACTGGAGATCTGTCACTAGGGGGGTCAATAACTAAGCTCTGCACTGTGAGTCTCTCCCTGAGGTCTGCACTAAGGGTCTGTCACTTGTGGGTCAATTACTAAGGTCTGCACTGAGAGGGTCTGTCTCTGAGGTCTGCACTGAAGGAGTCAGTTTCTGAGGTCTACACTGTGGGTCTTTCCCTGAAGTCTGCACTGTGAGTCTGCATTGAGGGGGTCTATCCCTGGGGTCTGTCTGTCCCTGAGGTCTGCACAAGTAGATCACCAAGGGGTTTGTCAGTGACATATTCCTCAAGACTGCAGCAAACAAGTACTACTTATACTATTGAAACACTTAAACTTTATTAACTAAATCACACCGAATATTCAGCACAATTTAGTAGTGCCAACTCTTAGCCATGGCAATAATTAAAAGCTGTGGGGTGATAACACAATAATCTCTATATCCAGACACAGACAGAGATTACATGTATCTGTATACAGAGTGAAATTCATCTATAAATAGTGCTTACCCCTGGATTCTTTAACCAGACCCAGATGGTGATCACATAAAAATTCTCCTCAGAGAGCTAGTGATCACATCTCATAGTGATGACATCACCAGTAGGCAGAGCTCCGCCCATGTACAGCGCAAAACAGGCCACTCCTCCCGCGCTTTTCCCAGCGCGAGCAGTCAGCGCATCCAAAGCCAGGTCCAGCAGTCACGCGCCAGTACACGGACAGCGAAGTGCGATTGGTCTCGACCCCTGTGGAAGCCACGCCCCGGAAAGAGGGTGGGCTCGGCGGTCCTGCTGAGGTGCTCGGTGCGCCCTTACACAAGATGGCGGCGGAAGGGACGGACGGGATTCGCCTGAGTGCGGTGAGCGGGATGAAGGGGGGTGGCGGCCGGCTGTGTTTACGTGTGACGCCGCTGGGTTGTGTTTATGTGTCGCGCTGTATTATTTACATTTGGCGTTGATTTGGCGGCGGTGGTGCTTGGACCGGGGCTGGTGTTATATACCGATGAGGCGGTCCTGGCTATGATGACAGGGCGGCACGAGGGTGGCAGTGCCAATGGGGTGGGGGGAGGGGGGTTGATATGTAGGCAGCACCGGCAATGTATGAGGCTGGCACTGATTGGATGGTGCCTGGG
>NW_027319427.1:0-4015 GCF_032062135.1 Pyxicephalus adspersus
GTTGGGGTTCATTTGGTTCTTAACAGCCTATAACCACCTGCTCTTGTTTTACATCATAAATCTTGAGACTGTCAATTTTCTACTGACAGAGAAAATAAAGGGAGATGAGCAGAGATTTCAGTACCTCTTGTATGAAATTTGAAGACAGCTGACTACTTCCTAAAACACATCTGCAGCGAGACAATGGACATTGAAGTATTTGCATATTCTTAACAAGTAGTAACAAATTTTGCTGTAAAACTTGCTTTTCCTTAAGAAGCACCAGGAGCCAGACGATGGACATTGAAATGTTTGCATACCCTTAACAAGTCCACACTGACCTCTGTAGCTGCATGTACTGTAAAGCAATTCATCCTGAAAAAGCACAACATACACTCTGTAGTTGGGTTTCACTTGGATGTTAACAATTTATAAGCACCTGCTATTTATTTACATGAGAAATCTTGGGACTGTCAGTTTTCTAGGGCTATAAATCTCCAGCCTTGGAGAGCTAAAAAAAATCAGGCTCACTGTGTAGGGAAAAGACTATTAGCTGATATAGTTCTGGGGGAAACAATAACTGATGTGGGGAACCTTGCTGACTCCTCTTCCCATCAGCTGCCTCAAATCAATTTTTGGGCTCTGGCAGAGTAGCAGTGGGATGGTTAGCCGCAGGGTACGATGCTCAAATATGCATGTTTAGGTGTTTTTACTTGTGTTTTAAACCTTCACAAATAAAAGATATATTTTCATTTATTTTAAAACTTTGTGCTCAAAAAGTCCCATGTTTGTTTGTGATACCTGTATGCTCGTTTAGGTACACTGGTTGAAGCTAGCCATACATGGGTGGGTTTTCTTTTTGATACAACAGTCATTTTGATTGTTTTATCAATTTTAATTTGATTGACCAAGAGCCAAGGGACAGGCGATGTCCCTCCTGCAATAAAATAACCTTTTTTGCCTGTTCACAATCAATTCCTTAAAGAACAGTAAGCTGCATATGCTCTATGCTCTTTTCCCTATCCAGCCCTAAGTCCCTAAGGACAAGATTATTGAACATATCTTAATTTTTTTATATACTGTATATATATATATATATATATATATATATATATATATTATTTTTTTTTGTATTTATATCTTTATTTCATGTCTTTATTTTTTTTAACAAAGCAAAGCAAATGTTGTTAAATACAGGTTTGTATGAGGTTATTTGCTATGTTCATAGAAATATATTTTACCATTGCTTTATATACATGTCATGAAGATTGCTGTTTGACTATGGACATGTGTAAATAATGTGTAAATAATCATAGTGACTTCAGTTATGAAACAGATTGTATTGAGCCATATGATGTATGCCACAACAGTTGATTCCAGAGATGACAGAAGAAGCCAAAGGCCAGTGAAGCACGGAGTGATATTATTATATTATATTATATTATTAATGTTATATTAATATTTTTATCTTCTTTCCTGTGTCATTGCTTGTATCTGTCTGTCATTTGCTACCCCTATTTAATATCCAGCGCTACATAATATGTTGGTGCTATATAAATACTGCTTAATAATATTAACAGTAATAATAACCATAACCCACTATGATTGCCTGCCCCAATGTGTCACAGAGCGCCGCCATCTTCTTCCTTCTTCTCTTCTTAGATGCAATCTTTGGCCATCTTAATCCGCCAGGTGAGGATGACTTAACCCTCTGTATTCAGTCCCGGCAAGCACAGGGACCTCCAGAATGACCGGGCATTCTGGCACCAATGCCCAACTGCGCATGTTTTGACAGTTCCATAGAGGGACAAGATAGCCAGACAAGGGTCAGACAAGTAAAAATGCTTATTACTGAATGAATATTGTTTTCCTTTCTGGAACAATGGACTGCCTGATACAAAATTTTCTGGAAATTTAAGTGGAATTTTAGTTCCCCTTTTAGCTTAGTAAAGATAAAATTGCAGGCTTGTGAATCATATGTATGTAAATTAAAATTTAGAAAAATATATTAAGACATTCCAATAATAAATAAAAATACTTTTAAGTATTTATATAAATGGTTCACCTTTGATAATTCCTAACCTGTGATCGAGCCACAAAGGTGTTCAGGTTCTCCCTAAAGAGGGGCAACATTCTGTCCCTGTCTCGTAATTTTGCCTCTGTGTTGTCACTGTAACATATTAATACAAATTTAGGTTGTGAATTTTACAATTGCTCATAGTTCCACTAAATTATAATTGGGATATGAATTTAGGAGAAATTCTGCTTCTACATAAACAGTGATTAAACCAATGGTTTAAAGAGTTATAAGCCAATGGCAGCATGGCAAACAAATATGATGCAAGAGTCAGTCAATGTTTTTTTTTCAAGGATATAAACATTGTAATTTGTAAGTAGTAATGTGACAGATTTGAAAGATAAACTTTGGGTGGATATCAAATACACAGTTTAATGCATCTTTTCGTATTGTTTTTAATACACCTAATGTAAGTACTTCAATCTGTCTGTGCATTAGTCTCGTGTTAACCCCTTTGCAACAACACTGGGAGAGAGAAGGACAGGTTCCGTCTATCTGATGTGCTGGATAAAAATGAGTTGTCACAGAACATGCTAATAGGGGGGAGCAGAGGGATGCCCCTGTCTTCCTGTTGCTCTTTAACTGTCCAGTCAGATAACTTCCTCACATGCAAGACTTTTCTAGAGACGCCCCGACTCTCTGGAATGACCCTCCTCAATCTATCCGGCTTGCTCCTAATTTCTGCTCATTTAAAAAAGCACTCAAAACCCATCTTTTCAAACTCACCTACCCGTCTTTTTCTGTCTCTTAAAACTGTCACTACTTCCCATCACTACATATCCCCCTCCTATTGTGTGAGACTTCCCCCACCTCATAGATTGTAAGCTCTTCGGGGCAGGGTCCCCTCCTCCTCCTTTGTCACTGTCCGTATGTTTGTCATTTGCAACCTCTATTTAGTTTATTGTACAGCGCTGCATAATATGTTGGCGCTATATAAATCCTGGTTATTATAGTTAATAATATTATTATTAATAAAATTATTATTGTTATTATTATTATTATTATTATTAATAATAATAATAATAATAAGATAACTAACTGTAAGTGGTGTCATCCACCTGTGCAGTTTAGTAGGCATGTGTAAATCTCAGAAATTATAGAAAATATAGTACAACAACAAATTCACTACATATATTTTATCTATGTATTCAGCTGTTTACCTGTAGATAAGTGATAGATTAGATAATGTCAGCAAGCAACTTCATAAACTGCCCCTGCCTAAAACCCTGTACAAACATCAGATGATTGTTGTTGGAAAAAAATGAGAGATAAAGGAACAAGAATTCTGTTCAATGGAAAAGGAAAGACAAGCACCTCACTGTGCTCCCCTCCATAGGAATGCACAGGGCTCGCTCCTGATCTGTTGTTCATCAATCCATCACGGCAGATTGATGAAAGACTTTGGGGGACCCTTGCACACATGTCAGAATTTTGCCCAAATGCTCAAACATTAATCCCATGTGACAATCATCTGATGTGTATACATAGCTTAACAATTACCAGTTATACAATGATTAGTTCACATACATAAATTTTGTATCTTTTAATAATTTTTTCTGGTTATTATAGTAATGTGGCTCCCATGCAGACGTTTAAATATATGTGCAGTTGTACAGATGCTATCAAATCTGATAAGACCCAACAAAGTAAATTTAGCAATACCGGGTTGATTATTTAAGATTAGTGTCCTGAGCTGTGTGACCCATTGGGATAGGGTGAAAAGAGTGGTAAGTGGGTTGTGATTATTTTTGGGGAGATAAAAACTGCTACCATAAAAAAATGAGTCAAAAGGTGAGAAAACACTTCATATATTTATTGGCTTCTCTATATCCATATATATCCATGGATATATCCATATATGTGAGTGCTGAAATAATGTGAGATACTGTGAGTGCTGGATTCACCTTCTCCAATCACAGAATAAGATAGGTATATATATAAGCTAACAAATAAAAAAAA
>NW_027319428.1:0-4014 GCF_032062135.1 Pyxicephalus adspersus
TATCTGTGGATTCTAAACACTGGACGTCCTCCAGCCAGATAATGAGACAGGCTCTGATTTTCTGCAGTTTCTATTGCACATTATGGGAAGATAACAGTGTGCTGAGGGCAGGAACCTGTACAGCTGTGTAAAACTACAGGAGGCAATGGAAGACTGGAAGGCAGACTTAATAAAGGAGAAGCTGGAGGGCAGATTTATTTGAAGTGGTATGTATAGCTGATCTGCCTACTCATTTTGGGCCAGTAAATCAGAAGAGGATCAGAGCAGCATACATGAACAGCTGTAGTTTTTATCAGTCAGCAATATCTCATTGACAGGTCCTCTTTACATTCTGCAGCCTCACCTTCAATGTACAGGTATTGGTGCTGAGTGTTGCACAAACAGGCGCCATCTATTGGTTTAAACTTATACTGCCCTTCAGTGTTCTACAGGTGTGTGGTAACGCCATCTGGTGGTCATGCTTATTTCTATCTGCTGAACAATTTACAGCTTTGGGTAATTACCTTAAAGTTCTGCAACTCAGAACCAAAAATGTGCTGTATTACAAGTTATTACAAGTTACCAGTGCCTAGATGTAACGGCTGCACTAGTTTTCTTTTCATATTTTTTGTCTAGAATTCGAACCACTCTCATATTTCCTGTCCCAGGATGACAACACTTGTTAAATGTACTTACCTTTAAAAAGGAAGAGCAGTGCATGCAAGGACTGGTAATCTGCAATACATTATACTTTTATTATCAGGTTTAAATATCCTTTAAGACAAATGCAGCCGATGATCTTTTAGAACTTGCTCAACCATCCCAGCCATGCAAGTGCACATATTAATATTAACAATAACTTTTAAGGTAATTAAGCTGCAGGTAACCCCTGGGGTGTATTTGCCCTTTAAATCTCCCCATTGCTGCAGATTAATAGAGACTTGGAAAGATTGTGAAGTGTTTCTGAAGGCGCACACCTGTGTTCTGCCATTACCGAAACGCATTAGCAGCAAACGGCCGCGTTTATTTTGCAAAAAGGCTGCAATTTATTTAGAATGGAGAGAGGCACGTCTAATTAATCCATATTCTTCTTTGGAAATGAGTCAGATCGCAGCTGTCAAAACATTAATAAAAAGGAGCTTGGGAGGTGTTTAATATTCAAACAGTGGAAAAATTTGGGAAATCATGACGCTCAGTTGGGTTTTTCAGGATGCGATGGAGCGGAGAGATTGTGAAGTCACAAATATTCCACAAGCAGAGGGTGACAGAGACATGAAACACAAGAAGATACTTTGTATCCCTGATATGATTTGTGTGATTGGACAGAGGGGAGGGCAGATGGTCCAATCATCACATCAATACATGCATCAATATGCATGTATTCAAGCATATTCATTAAAAATACCCAAAATGTGGAAATATCAATAGCGTGCGTAACTTTATATGTCTCCATTATGGAAGAGAATCATCATCTGAACATACAACATACAACATATGAAAATATAAATCTTATGGCCCTACCCACTACTCACCCACCATTCCATATCCCCCCTGCTTACCCCACCTCTTAGATTGTAAGCTCTTCGGGGCAGAGTCCTCTCCTCCTCCTGTGTCACTGTATCTGTTAATCATTTGCAACCCCTATTTAATGTACGGTACTGTGTATTACGTATGTATCATTTTCATTGTTTGCACACACACAGTTTTGGCTACCCTGGCCTTGGCCACCCCAGTTCAGTCAGTCCCACACCGTCCTTCTTCACCCTGGCATGGACTGGCCACAAGGGATGAGCAAGCAAGAATAATGAGTTCGATTTCACGGCAAATTGGGCCTTTCTCGCTTACCGAAAATGTAGGCGAGGACAGCCTTCTGATTCACTGAGAGGTCGAGCTCTCGCCGAACAGGGGGATTACCAGGGCTGCATTACGCAGCACTGGCAATCCTCTTCGATCCCCGGGCATTAGAGGTTAGTGCCTCGGGGATCGCAAACAGGAGGATTCCCAGGGCTGAATTCAGTTCCTGTTTTAATTTCCTCTTCCGATGGATTCGCTAAATCGGTTATAATATAAAACAAGCTCATGGATGGTATTGCAATCAGGAGCTTGTCCCAAATATTTCAATCCCTTAATGCGTGTCAATGTTACTAGCATGACTTTGCCTTTTTCAAAATAAAATACCCAACTCATTCTATCTCTTTTGCCTCTTCTGTTCTATACCTCCAACCTCTCATGACTCCTATAGCCCATACTGCCAATCTCTATGACTGTATCCCCCCTGCCTCTCATTTACCATACTGCCAAACTCCATGATTTCTCTCTCCTGCCCCATACTTTCAACTTTTTTGTTCTAGCTCTCCAGCCTGATACTGCAAACTTCTATAATTGTATATCTCCCGCCTCTCATTTCCCATACTGCAAACCTCTTTGATTCTGTCTCATCTGCCCCACACCTTTAACTTTTATTATTCAAGTTCTCCCGCCCCTGCCCTTACAACTTCTGTGATTGTATATTTCCTGCTTCTTATGTCTCATACCACCAACATCTAAGGCTTTCCAGCCTCTATTGCTACGTATCAATTACCCCTGTCTTCAGTTATTCTATCTCTTTTGCCTCTTCTGTTCTATACCTCTAACCTCTCATGCCTCCTATAGCCCATACTGCCAATCTCAATGACTGTATCTCTTCTGCCTCTTATTTCCCAGACTGACAAACTCTATGATTTTCTCTCTCCTGCCCCATACCTTCAACCTTCATCATTCTGGCTTTTCTGCCCCATAATGCAATCTTCTATGATTGCATTATTCCAGCTTCCATTGTCCCATAACTAATTACTCCAATCTCAGTTATTCTACCTCTTCTGCTTCTCGTGTACTGAACCCCCCTCCATGATTGTATCTCTTTGCTTTTGTCCCAAGTCCCCAACCTCTATGATTCTATTTCTCTGGTCACCTATATGACCAACCTCTATGATTGTATCCAGGGGTGTATTTGTAAAAAAAAGAAGAGGGGGCACCGTACTATCCATGGCGAGCGCACATGTGCATCATTATTAAGTAAAGGCCTCATTCCCAAAAAAATTGAGGGCACGGCATGCCCACGCATGCTTGCCCCACTAAACCCCTGATTGTATCTCTCCCATATCTGCCCCATACCTAATAGCTCCAACCTTAGTTTTTCGGTCTTTTCTGCTTCTCCTGTTCTACCCCCCCATAATTGTATCTCCTCCCTATTATCCCAAGGCCCCCATCCTTCATGATTCTATCTCTCCTGTCCTGTTACTGAATCTGTTGTCCTCCATTGTTGTATCTCAACTGGTCCATATCTCCAACCTCATTGATTCTCTTCTGCTTCTTCAGTCCCAACCTCTGCAATTCTATCTTTCTTCTCTCTCATATCCCATACCTCCAACCATCGTGATTCTATCTCTCCTGTTTCATATTTTCACCCACTATAATTCTATCTCTTCTGCTGCTCCAGTCCCAAACCCAAACCTTTATGTGATATCTCTCCTGTCTCTGTAGTCCCATACTTCCCGTATTTATTATCCTCTCCTTTTAGTCTCCCATTCGTTTCTCTATTCTCTCATTTCCCATTTTGCCAAATCTACCCTTATTAATAAGCAGTATAAATGGATATCTAAGAACATGATAACGTGAAAGGCGTCTACACCAGGGATCCCCTACCTGTGTCACCACTCCACCTTTACTTTCACATTATTTCTTTTATGTAACATCTACTCTGCTGGAAAACATTCTTTACTAAGGGGATAGAAGAACAGAGAAGAATTTTGTACTTTCCCTCTGTAGTGGAAGTCCCGTCTGTCTCTGCACAGGATGCGTTCTCTTTGCCTGTCCCAGCCTGTGACTGTTTAATGCCACTTCAAATGAGAATAATAATATATCTACAATTCTCATGTTACCTATGCGGAGGAAATTTCCATATTTCACCTACTGGAGGTTCAGACAGCAGAATATAGAAGGAAAAAGGATGTTAAGGAAAGAAAAGCCATGAATATTCTGTATTGGATGTAAGAA
>NW_027319429.1:0-4012 GCF_032062135.1 Pyxicephalus adspersus
CAAGACTGGAGAGGATACACTTTCATCAGTGAAATTGGGTGATCCAGCAAATCTGGAATGGATCTGGTCCAGGATATAAAGCATTTGCTAGCAAATAGCAAATGACTTTGAAGGAATTTATTCCAGATTGCTTCACTTGTGAAAGTGCATCCTCTCTAGCCTTGGAGTGCTTTAATAAATCAGGCTAATAGTGTAGACTATTTGGGGTATTGTCTGCTGGTCTAAACCTACTGATTTATATGTTATTAAAATGGCTGCATTTTGTGCCCTTGGATTATAGCCAAGTCAATGCATTTTACTCCATTTTCAGGTTAAAAAAAGGTACCTTGGCTTATATTCGAGTATATATGTATATTCATTGTGGAGCAGCATGACATACCTGTAACTGGCATATTATTGACTGAGATGCCTGGTAAATTAAATGATGCTCAAATCATGCGTCGACATTTCCTAAAAGTTTTTCAATTTAACCCTTTTCCTCTTTTTCCTGATGGTAGGATGATACTCCCAATCTAGAAATACCAGTAAAATATTTTTAGTATTTAGAAGGATGGAGGCCCCATATATGTGATAACACCTAAACCCCAGTGACGGGTACTTTATTAGGACAAGCAAAGTGTTTAGGTGATTTTAAGGGGCTGCCAACACTTTGAGAATGCCAGCAACTAAATGCAAAAAAATTTAATAAATATTTAAGATTGTTTTTAGCTCTTCTAGTTAAAGGTTTCACAATACTGAGTCCCTCGGTCAGTAACACTGACACAAAGACAACACAAATTTGTAATCGGCAATGGTACGATTTTCACAACTTTATTTTGCATTACATTGGGGGCTGCATTTTACCGTGTGGCATTACACTTTAATTTCATTTTGACTTTTTTAGTTTTTTAACAAACAGATACACAATTGCAGCCAATAAATTGAATTGTTCATTACTTTATATAGTTTGTCAAAGTACATTACTGGAAGAGGCAACATGTGTAGAGGCAGTGCCATGTATTTTAAATTGTAAGACACTAATACAGTAGAAGGTAACTTTCCTGTATTATAACACACCTTTTATATAACATGCCTTTTAATATTTAGATTTATTCATAGATTTAGATTGCCAACATTTGACCTAATTGGCTTTTAAACTAAAAAAAAAAGAAAGTAACCCAATATCTGACTATGACATAGTTCTTCAGAATACATAAAAGGTGATCAATAAAGATACCGGTAGATCAGTGAAGGGCAGAGATTTCTTTGCCCACATACCTGAGAAATCCTCTGAATGCCTCTGCTTTATTTGTAAAGCCTCGTCGTAATAGGGCTTCTTTTCTTCCTTACTTAAAGTTGCCCACAGTGCTCCCATCTCTGTGCTGATATCTCTGAAGCTGGCCATTTGATTGGCCTTAATAATGGCTGATGGATTCTGCACCACACCAAGAAGGCATTTATAGGTTTTTTGATCTTTCAGTTTTTCCAAAGGACACCATGGGCAATACTGTAAAGGAATGGTATATGTAACAACTGATATTTTTTTCTATGGGGACTAACTCCTGCGTATCAATATATAGCAGGACTACTATGTCCAGGTTCAATTAAGCATGGCTACAACTTGGGTCTGTTCAAACAGGTCTGTTCAAAGGGCACCGTTAGCTTGGAATGTAAGGTCAGTCCATTTTATTGTTTTGTTTTGCAATGGAACTTTTCTGACTTTGACTTACTCTGACCCCTGAGAACCGGAGTATTTTGCAAAAGCTCTCTTTCTGTTGGGAGAAGTGTAAACTCCACCTAAGCTGCCTCTGCTCCAGCACTCCCTCTGGTGGTGGGATCTCTCACTTGCTGGTCATGTGACTTCCATCTGCCACATGACCTCCCGTTTAAAAGGAAGTTACTGGCAACTGGAAGTTGCCTGAACAAAGAGTTCCTTTTCGATCTGCTCTCAGGTTTCCGCAGTTCCAGTTTGTACCTCCTGTTCCTGACTTATTGGTCTTGTGTGATGATCCCTGCTTCCAGTAGAGCTGTAAATAATACATCCTCAATAGACCCAACTACTTGATCAGTATTCAAAGCAGAGTTTTCCTGAGGATCGGCCTGTTGGTCAATGTTCTCATAAATGTTAATGAGTAAAGTGATCACTCATCTTCCCAAGAAGACAGCAAAGCATCACTTGTTGGATAGGAAAGAATTTCATCAACCTCATCCTCAACATTCCCTGTTGGCCTCTCCATGATTACAAGAAGGTGAAAAGAAAGTAAACACTGGGGGTGGGTAATACCTTGTTGATGGAGGCCATAAATGTTGTTTATTAGCATCCCTAATTGTTTTCTGCAAGCAATGAAATCGGGAACAGACCTGCTCCGCACAAGGCTTCAACTGTCATTGCAACCGGCAGTATCTATGAAGAAAGGCAGGGCTTGCAGTTAGGCTCATTCTGATTGGAGAAACAAAATATTACCCATCTTACAAGAAAGAAAAAACTTTATTTTTTTAGAATGGGGAGGGGAAGAAATTGCTAGGTGAAAAAGAATAACTAATTGCTATGAGCAACAGGTCAACATTAATAAGACTTTTCTGATTTGTTTTTTCACCTTATCTCCCATCTCCCGCCATATAATATACATGTTGTGCAGTGTACCTGTTCATAGAAGGGCCATGAAACCTGATGATGTTTAGGCTATAGGGCTAATCCAGTGGCACTGGCCTCTAAGTTTGGGTTTTTTGAATTTCGCACATGGTTTACAACCTAGGGGAATTGAACTTTGACAGACTTGCCCATCAATAAATAATAAATAATAATTATTATAAAAATAATAAGTAATGACAAACTAAAAAACTGGCAGAATGTAGTTTGATTTCAGCAGCGAAGAACTTTCAGATAGTGGTGATCACAGTGGCTGTAAAGCTGTTTGATCATTGTTATCCCCAGTGGAAGTGGTGTCCTCTCCCACTGCAACACCTCAATGCTTCCCGGGCTCTTCCTTTCCTCTGAGAACCTGGGACCAGAGAAATCACTTTCAGGATGGCCAATGGTGAAGACAATGTTCAATGTATATGGATATTGACAAATCAGCCTCAGCATGTGTTGTTGACGTGTTGTTTGGCAGAAATGATGGAAACATGTAATATGTATGGGGAAAGTAATGCATGCACTTGTTGTATGGAGAAAATGTGGGTGCCACTTTTATGGGGAAATTGATAGCAGCATATATAAAATAAGGGAAAAGTAATGCCTGCTCCTATGTGGGGAAATGATGGTGGCACATTATGGCAACATAGAATATATATATATGCAATACACGATGGTGACATATATTATATATGGAAAAAAATAATGATTAGGAGTGAAGTCAATGTAATATTTGCAATGGCTTGGAAACAAAGGTTACAGAGATCTTGATAGAGATCAGGCCCCTCATCTCCGAGGATCTCTAGATGCCCTCCTTTAAATACCACTGTATGACCGGTCACTGTTGAACACAAAGCTGGAAAAGTAGATTTGCTACAATTGCCTTTCTCTTGGCTCTGCATTAAATATTGTCAGAGCCTAGCAATAGAAGACAATAGTAAAAGATCTCATCTGCCTGCTCTTTTTCCAGCAGTTTGGCACAGAAAATCAGCTCATTAGATATGCCAATAGTGCTGCCCAATGACTTAACTGTGCCAACTGCTAGATACAACTTACAAAGAATTAAAACCCAGAATAAGCCATCTGTTCAGACTCCTCCTACACAATTAAAAAAGCCCTGATAAAAAAGGAATCTATATATAACCCTTGAACCATTTTATTGTAAGAAATTAATATGATATCTGGACCAATCATTATGACTTGGCACTTCCATCGTCCACTCACTGCACACACTTGGAAATATAAAACAAAAATTCTCAGACATAGTCCAGTAATGAAAGCCTCTGTATTTCAATACAAATTTCCTTGAATGCAATTAATTCACATGAAATAAAAGATAACGCTGTTCACCTGGAATTTTCCGAGAGGTAATGTATAGGTAAGCAAAGCAAAATAGAT
>NW_027319430.1:0-4010 GCF_032062135.1 Pyxicephalus adspersus
CAGAATCAAATGAAAATGGTGCTGCCCACGATTGAGCAAGGACAGGTGAGTGTAAATAAAAAATTACAATTAAGCAGTTCGAGAAACTAGAAGTAGAAGCAGATCCTTTCATTAAGTTTATTTTATATTCTATGATAATCAACCTGCTTGTTGGCATTTTTTTTTTACAAATAAAGTTTAGTTCTGCTTTAGGAAAAGGTGCTTTATTTCTGGAGAAAAAAAAATTCTGCACCCTACATACAAAGTTTTGACTTTTATCCCACCGAAAGGTTTTTACTCCTTACCACCCAATAATGAAACTTTTAGTTATAATGTGAAAACTTCCAGGTTTTCTGGATCACCCAGCTTCACTGATGAAAGTGTATCCTCTCCAGCCTTGGAAAGCTTTAATAAATCATGCCCAGTGTGTTATTAAAAAAATAAAAGCTACAGTTTCCATTTCCCTTTTTGTGGTATTTACAGATGCAAAGGGAGTGTAGAATGTACATTAAAAAATCCTTCCCACAACTGACCCCTTTTTGGGGAAATTTGTGAACTAGAACAGTGTCGCCATCCAGTAGTTCGTGGACTGGTGGACCGCGAGAAAAGTTTGGTGGTCCACAGAAAAATAATATTGAAACAAAAATAATATTCTAATAAATTCTTATATTCTGAATGACAATTTTCGCCTTTATATTGCACTTAATTCACAAACTGTACTAGAGATAGAAAAACAAGGGAGGTGCAGCGTGACGTCACTGTAGCTTTAAGTTGTATGACGCAACTGTTGCTGAGCCGTACGCTTCTGTATTATTTCATCATTACAACAGTCACCCCGCTCGGCTAATACTGATTTTCATCCAATTGTTTTATTTTATTTATTATGACCTTCAGTGTTCACCCCTGCGGGCACACCAGCGGGCACTTTTCTGTACCACCCAGGTGTTTTTGGTTGGTTACTGATGAGTTGGGTCACAATACTGGGGCTGCCAGCCGCCTACGATTTCTGTCCCAAAAATTTTACTTGATATTTTTCTACAGTTTATACTCCAGTTACATCATTTGAAGAGGCAAAAATAAAATTCCCTATCTCTTTTTCTTTTATATGTTTACTTTAAAGCAATGTGGAAATTCTTAATTAAATGACTTGAAAAAAATGATACATATTTTTGTGTACACAGAATGCAGTTTTCAAGAAATCTGTCTGCAATTTAATGTCAGTGTAGGTTATTAGTTATGACAGGAGCCTGGATAACTACATGTACAACATAAATACTGTTCATTAAGCAGTCATAGTTTTTACCTACCCATCTGATAGAATAAACGTGGTGCTCATGTATCGTTCCATTCTGAAATTGGAGTCTAGATATTGTAACAAGATTAAGCAAAACTCCAGCCAAAACTTTTATTCCTGATTTAGAAAGACATGGGAAGGGATAGGCTAATCAAATTTATATTGCTTGTCTTTGGATGATTGGACCGAAAAAAACCCTTAAAGGGCCTTTTCAGTGAAAGAATAGCTCGGTGGTGGGCAATCTTCCTAGACTAAGCAGCACTCGCAATGGGCCTGATATATTAAGGCTTTCCAAGACTATCAACTATGGACTATCAACTTGAAATGTTTTTGGTCCAGAACTGAAAACATTTTCCAAATAATAGCAAACAGTTTTTTTTAGAAATCCATTCCAGGTTTGCTGGACCACCCAGGTTCACCCATTATATCTAATCCAGTCTTCCAGGGCTTTAATAAATCAGGCCCAATGTTTGAGTGCTAGAGGTTCTGGAAGCCCAGCCTGCATGATAAAGTGCTGCCAAGAGTGAGGAACAGAGGCGATATGTTGCACTAATGAGAAAGCCAGATGCAGCACTGGACTTTGTAGAGGCTTTGAATAGTGTTTTTTATTTATGTATTTGGTAAATCAAAAAAAAATATTTTAAAGTTCGTACTTTCTCCTTATATACCAGATAATTAGTAAAAGTACTTACCAGTACTTAAGTATTTGCTATAAAGAAAAGCATCAATAATATATTGGTACAATAAATGAGTTTTGTATAAACACTCATCCTCCACGTTTTGCTTCCTGAATTACAGGAGGTTATTTTATCTTTCCTGATTAATTTGCAGTCTTTATCAGCATGTCAATTTATGGAGTTTAACAGTTTCAACATAGTGGAAAAAACAACTTGTACATGATCTTTAACCATAACCTCACTAACTTGGAAATTCTGTAAAGAAAAACATTGGAATGCCTGATTTCTGTCACAAATGATGCGGTTATAAACTGCTGACTTCCTTTGAATTAGTTTGCTGCCTGGAACTCATGCTGGATTCAATACTGATTATCTGATATGGAACAGACTTGGAGCTCGTAAAGTAAGACATGTTCTTCAGATCCACAAAAGGACAGATCATTTATTAATAAAACTAAAAGAACAGCATAAATATGGGTACTGTCGGAGCAGTTTGGAATTTGGTGACAATTATTTAGACTTTAGAAATATTCCCATTATATTTGTAGATGTTATAGAAGACACTACCTTCTTGGTAAGCTGTGAAAACAGAAAGGATAGAATAGAAGATATTACCATATAAGCATGTTGGACTCCACCTAATCCATGTTTGGGTCAGATGGAATCTCTCAGGCATTTTTTCCCCTATTTGGTTGACTATAATAAATTACCAAAGATTTGGTGCATTGTCAGGTTTGGCGTTGCTGGTGTGCATTTAGCATTCATTTTTCTGCATCCTCTTTTCCTGATGTAGCACCATTGTCTATCTGAAAATCACAGTTTAATTGGATGACAATATCACAACAATGTTGGAATGGATGATGTTCTACTGTCAGTGCAATTTGTCTAGCAATGAATGTTGATTTTAACCATGTTGCAACTAAATTTTATGGGTTTTTTTTGTTAACTAACTATGCATGATCAATGTCTGTGGTATCAATCTTTAAACCCTTTGGATGTGGCATTATGAATGACTTAGCATAGCAGAAGGAGACAACAGACAGCTGCAGGAGGTGGGAATGAGGAAAGTTTTACTCGTTCTTTAGACAAAATGTGCTATGTACCCTTGCAGTGGGGAAAGGAACACACTGTAAAGGTAGAAGAAAAAAATAAATATTTATTTTACTAGAGTTTGCTTCTTTTTTCTGACTAATACTAAATATTTGAGATATTATAGACTAATATATAGGTAACGCATAGTCCAGGCTTGTTCAAGAAGATTACATAATTTGAGTGCACAGTTTACAAGGTTTTAGATTGACTGGGGATGACTGCATTTGTTTTTTCCTTACACCTGGGGGTTGCAATAAAACAGGTAATGCTCTCTGACAACCACCAGCCAATAGGAGTGCTTCCCACAGTATACATTCACATGAGGGCTATATTTATTGTTTATTGTTGAGGAATACAGTGGGTAGTTCTGTTGGTTGTCATTGGCTGATGGTAGTTAGGCAGCTTGTAGTTTATGCACGAAATTCAAGGTTAAAGCCTTACAATGCAGGAAAACTTATTTTCCTAATGTCAGTGTGTTAAATTTTGGTAAATTGTGTTGCACTTTTGAAGAACCCTTTGCCCACTCATTTATGTATTTCTTGAAAAACAAGTGTTCCATTAAAGTGAATTGTAATTCATTTAAAATACATCAAATGCTCAATGTGTGTTAATTGTGAAATTTTCTCCCTCCCTTTCCGTGCATGCTCTGTTTAGATAGTACTATAACACAATTTCAGACACAGTGATGGAGTCTGATGGCAAATGTGTTCTACTGGGTTCTTCTGTATGACAACCATAATGCTCTGTGAAAACTGTACTATGGGTATTGATCTTTTAAATAAAGATCTATGATAAAATATCTATTAAAAACTTTACTGAAGGGATTAAAATAACGCTTGCTGTCCTTGATTCAATGTAAGTATAGATCATTTTTATGCATCATTAATGAAAGTATTTTTATCATTCCCAACTGATGCAATCCATTGTGCAAAACAAATTCGGAAAGCTATATCTAAACAGTTCTTTAG
>NW_027319431.1:0-4004 GCF_032062135.1 Pyxicephalus adspersus
TTGGGTTTGGACGGAGATATAAAAAATCAGGTTAGAAGTTTGCTTAAAAAAAAAAGACTTCTCTTCATATCCCATGCTAAGGACATATCCCAGATGTTTTTATAAAGAAATGATACAAAGTCCACGCCATCTTTAAAATTTCTGATATGTGATTTGCCAGACACCTTTTTATGAACCTTGCCCACCGTTGCCCTCTTTCTCTAGATACCATTGGTGGGTTAAAGTCCATTTGCCTCCAAATAAAAGATCATAACCCAAAACCATCCATAATGGGTGATTGTCATCTCATGTCCAAGGGATGATTCCACCATAACCATGAACAGGATGGAAAGAAACAATTTTAGCTGTATCTCCCGGGGCGTTACGTTGACATATGTAGAGTATGTAAGTACAATTAAATTTGCTCCAACAGTAGAATTCCTTCCTGATCTCTAAACACGATTTCTTAGTGTGAAAAAATAAAATTAGTGTGCACATCCAGTCCATTTATTCTTTTGGGTTGTGGGCAACTAAATCCCCAGGACCAAGAGGGTAATTATTCTCCCTGAAGAACACTTTCTGGATTCAGAAGGTAAAGTTGCCCAAAACTTAACAAGGGCCCCTTAGAATTTTCACATTAGACAACTCCATTGATCTATATGCAATTGGAGAAGCTATATATTGTGCCTTAGCCAAGAGAGAAGGAGGAAGAACGAAAAACCAACAACAATTGCTGGTGCCTGGTGCCGCTTATCTCAGGGATGAGTAGGGAGACTTAAAAACCCATCAAGATCCCTATTCTTCTCCTTCTAAGAGGTGTCCATTTGCCTTCAACATCGTCACCCAAACATGTCCAGAATGGGTGACATCATCTCATGTCTATAGGTTGACTTAGGTTATCTTAGTCATGAACAGGATAGAGAGACTTTTTCAGCTGTTCCATCTCCCGGGAGGATGTGTTGACATAGTATGATCCAATTTACTCCAACAATTCCTTCTTTATCTCTAAACATGATTTCCTATTCCCTGGAAGTGTAAAGGAATAATATTAGTGTGCACATCCAGCCTTTTCAGTCTTTTGGATTGTGCACAGCTAGATCTTGAGGAGCAAGAAGGTGAATATTCTCCATGAAAAACCCTCTCTGGGTGCAGAAGTTAAAGTTGCCCAAAATATAACAAAGGATCTTGAAGTTTCACATTAGATAACTCTATTGATATATCTGAAATTTGAGAAGCTATATTAGGTGGCTTAGCTAAGAGGAAGAGAAGGAAGAATGGAAAACCAGCAACAATTACTGATGCCGCTTATCTCAGGAAAAAAATAGGGATCAGGATGGGTTTTAAGCTTTCCCTACTCATTCCCAGGTGGTGTCGGTTGGGTAATGTCCACTTGTTTTCAAGATCATCACCCAAATCCATCAAGAATGGGTGGTTGTCATCTCACCTACATAGGAAGATTAGGTCATGTGGTCCTCCATATCCAGGAAAAAGATGGAGAGAAACGTTTTCAGTTCAGATCCCTAGATCAAGTGTGAAGAAATAACTTTTTCATCTATTTCATTCCTTGAGAGGATGCGTTGACATACACAAAATATGATCCAATTTGCTCCATCAATTCCTGCTTGATCTCTAAATACAATTTCCTATTCCCTGAATCAAGTGCAAAGAAATAATATTAGTATGCACATCCAGCCTATTCAGTCTTTTGGGTTGTGCACAGCTAGATCCTGAGGACCAGGAGGGTAATTATTCTCCATGAACAACCCGCTCTGTATGCACAAGTTGTCCAAATCCTAACAAAGGCTGCTTAGAGTTGCAATTAGAGAAGCTAATTGCTATAATCTGCAATTAGAGAAGCTATATAAGGTGCAGCGCTCAACATAGAAATCTTTTTAAGCCGGGTGGCAAGAAATTGTAGGCGGGTGGCAGCCCTGGTAGTGTGACCCAAATCATTGATAACCACCTAAAAACAGCCGGGTAGATGCTGAAAAGTGCCGGGTGGTGCGCCCAGCTAAAATGGGCTGGGGAGAACACTGAGGTGGCATAGCCAAGAGAGAAGGAAGAATGGAAAACCAGCAACAATTGCTGGTGCCACAAAAAAAAGGGCTCCCTCAAATCTCAACCAGACTGTTTCCTTCAAGGCAAAGGCATTTAGTTTGACCCCCCACCATACACTTGTCTAAATTCTGGAGGCAGAAACTCATAAACCTTGTAAGATCTTCTGAGCAGGGCCCTTTTCTCCCCATGTCTGTATCTGTCATTTGCAACCCCAATAATGTTGAGGGAACCTGACATTCCTCAAACGTTACTAATATTATTTCACATTCCCACCAGGGAATTTCTCATTCCATTTTAAAAATGGAGCCGTGTGAATGTAGATTGGGTTATGGGTACACAGTTACCTGGGAGGGGACAGATATTAAAAAGATGTGATTTTACTATAAGCTTCACATCAACAAATCCCCCATTCTTTTCGAGGAACCAGATATTTTTCCACTACATCTGTGTGCTTCAACATTTCGGCTGCATTGTGTAGTAATTCTGCTGTAAAACCCATAGGGCCTAATACTAAAACATAAAAAAAAAAAAAAAAAACACATCATGCCATTGCAAAGCATGTGCATAGCTGTAACCGGTCATGGAAGGACCTCTAGAGGACAGTCTGGGAACTACAGCAAAGTCACACATGGTAAATCAGAATTACAATCCTGATCACACTAAATCTCCCAATATTGCATTGCAATACTTAACACTAGGTGACCAGAGAGTGTTTAAAGTGCGCAGATCAAGATCAGAAAATAAGAGTGGTCATCCTAACCCTGGAACAAGCATGCACCTAGTCATGGTTCAGGTCTCCGAATGTACTTGCTTACCATTACAGGAAGGAAGACAGCCCAGCTATAAGTGCACTCATCTTCAGTAAAAGGAGATTTGTAGGGTTCTGAATTGGACTTTCTGGTTAATGTTAATATGGAGGTAATAGGTGGTATCGGGAGTAGGGCAGGCTTGACAATAAACTGCTGAAACAAGGAAAAAAGATATGAGAAGGATAGGACTGCTAATCAGCAAAAGTAGGGGCATCAGAAGAAAGAAAAAGTCTGGAAAGCATCTGCAGGAATAGGGGCCGGCGGCAGAAGTGAAAACTTGTAACGTGTCATTACAATGCCAAGGCAGGAAAACAAGTGAAAGGGTGGATACACTGGAGAAATAGCAGGATAGGGGCCGTAATGGGCTTATAAAACTAAGCTGGCTTCATTAAACTAAATGAGTTAATGAAATTGTCAAAAGTATAAATGACAATTTGGCATAGATTATGAAGGAAATATTACGGGGGCTTCCAATGCTCCAAGAAGCGTTGGGACCATGGGGCCAGTTCTGAAACTGGTGTGGTGGGCTAAGAAGAACCAAAGTGCTCAACAAAACAAATTAGAAGCACAGCAGAAGAACCTTCCAGGGTGACTGTGTGCCCTTCAAGTGGGTGAACAAAGGTCACTTAGTCACCATGCAAGGCCCTAAAAAAAATTGCCTTGCCCTATAGGTGTTGACAGCCCACCCTAAATGTGTTCAGGTCATGCTGGGAATGAGGTTCAGGTTGATCGTGGGGTTGGCCAAACCTTTTTGTTTAAGGTTGAATTTTTGTGTTGACATTTTGCCCAGACAGAATAATAAAGGACACTCAATATCTATCACCTGTGGCATGGGCTGGTGTTGGTGGCGGACCCATCAGTTGGGAGTGTGTGGGGGGTATTTTGCCGATCTTTTGAAGGTTGTTGCAAGAAAAGCAGATGATGAAAAGGGGGTAGGGGTAAGGAAACTGGATTTTAATACCAAATGCTCACCTTTTCTTCAACTAATTCCTATGATACAGATTTTTGAAGCACTGTCTTATTTTATGGTTGATTTGGAGTAAGCAGTCACTTTGTATTCGACATATCATCCAAGCTGACTTTTTCATCTATTTCATTCCTTGAGAGGATGCGTTGACATACACAAAATATGATCCAATTTGCTCCATCAATTCCTGC
>NW_027319432.1:0-4002 GCF_032062135.1 Pyxicephalus adspersus
AGTGACACAGGAGGTGGAGAGACCCTGCCTAGAAGAGCTTACAATTAGGGATGAGCGAGAATGCCTTTGAAAATTCTCACAAAAATTTCCTCGAACTACCGATGGGTCTGCAAAATTTTGGCGAATCGATTTTACGAAACCATCAAAAATTAACCTCTAGTGCCCCAGGATCGCAGTGGATTCTCAGGGCTGCATTCATTCATGCAGCCCTGGGAATCCTTTGTGCGATCCCTGACACCCTTTCCTCAGCCAATCAGAGAGCACTAGAGGTTTTGAATAGGGAGACTTGTCCCCATTTAACCTCTAGTGCCAGGGATCGCACACTGAGCTAATCAATGAATGCAGCCGACGCTGCATTCATTGATCAGCACAGCCCCCAATCTTTTTTTTTTTTAATTTGATCTCGTTTGGTCAATTTACACTGGCCGTTCTCACTTACAATTTCGGTAAGTGAGAACGGCCGAATTCGCTGCAAGATCGAGTTTTAAAAACTCGCTCGCTCATCCCTACTTACAATCTAAGAGATATCTGGAATGCCCACCATTTTAATTCCCGGTCCTAAAACCCAATCCACAAATATGCAATTTTGCTTTAAGTGAATAACACGTTGCAATGGCTGGCTGGTAAGGAAAGATTAAAATAGTTTGGATGGGAACTGGGTGTACACAGCTGCTTACAAGTCTCCTTATCATAATGCGAGGAAGTGAGCACTGAAACGTCGGCTGATTACGGTTCTCCAACTCGCACAGGCAACATTAGCAGAGTCACTGAGACTGCCACTTAAGATTTGGCAAAACAGGAACAGCTGTTGGCAGGGAGGATATAGAAAAGAGATGATTTATGTAGATTTTTATAAAGAAAGAAAATCTCAACACTCCTTCCAGTACAGGGCTGATTGTGAAATCACATTCTTGCCTGGGGGGGGGATCAGTGCCGTAATAATAAATAGACAAGTCTGTGCATACCATGAGTACAAAGAAAGTCTGTATTTTGTAACATTAAAGAGACCCTGTCTGTGGATCATTAACTTCAACAGAAAAAATCTTTGCATAGGAATATATATACATTTAACGTGTTATTTGTTAAAAGACTCCTTTGTGCAAGCAGAAGCCCTGAGATGTTTGCTGGGTGCTGTCATTCTGGATTTTTCAGCAGCTAAAGCAGACTCATAGCTGTCACTTCTGTGATACTCTATAATATTCACCTTAGCTTATACCCTTGAAGCTAAACTAAAGTCCCACTTTACAAAGTAAAAGATCAGGCAGGTGGTTATTGCAGAAAAGGATTTGGGATGTAACGCCATCCCAGTACATCCAATTAAGATGACCCGATATCATCTCTAGAAAGAAGAAGAAAGGAAAGTGGCAGAAAGCTGAATCAAGCGGGTTTACTACTGCTTTAAAAGTTATCGTAGAAAAGTTTCAAGGAGAGGAGCTGGACTGGCACAGACAGTCATTAGACACTCCGAGAAGAAAAGCAGTCCATGCTGACCAAGGATAATGGGGGCTATGCTAGGGGATTGACTCTCTTTGCAATAGTCTCAGTTTCTAGCAAGGGAAATTGCACATTATGGTAAAGAAAATTTGTAAAACCTGCAATTTTTTAGGTGGTCTTTTAAATGAATCCCCAAAGGAATACAAATAATATACTTTTCTTATCTTGTAACCTAATTTCTCAACTTCACCTCCTGACCGGTTGTAGTGCCCTAATTTCTTCCCAGTATACTATTGTTGCATGTGGATAAATCTCTCCCAGTTGGGACCGTAGAGGTGTGTATTTTGGTCTTGAATAGAGAAACAGATATAAAAAGTTTTCTTTAATTCACTGTAAGTTCCATTTTAACTTGTAAAGAATCCTCAAACAGGTGTAACACAATAGGAGACACAGTGCAGAAGGAGTGGGGGTGGCAGCACTAAGAACAGAGAATGCTGGGAAGTATCGTTAAGCGTTTCAGCCTAATCAGATTCATTCTGTCTTTGATTTAAGTGCTGGATAATCAGACTGGCAGGTAGAGAATGCTGTTCACTTCACAGAAATGTCACAGAGTCCCCAGACTAAAAGGCATGATAAACAAGCTAAAAAAACATATGATTTCTACTGGAAAAAAACAACACACAACTTGCTGTTACTGTACATAGATGATGGGAAATGTAGCAGCAAAAAAAAAAAAAAATGGCACCGAATATCATATAGCAAATTTTTATAGGAAAATATGTGACTTAAAATTGGAATAACAACCCTCCTGTCACGGCATACATCTGTAAGGGTATTGGAAGCCCCGACCTCCTAGATTGTAAGCTCTTCGGGGCAGGGTTCTCTGCTTCTCCTGTGTCACTGTCTGTATTCGTCTGTCATTTGCAACCCCTATTTAATGTACAGCGCTGCATAATATGTTGGCGCTATATAAATCCTGTTTATTATTAATAATAAAAATAATAATAAAAGCCATTGTTGCCCTCCTGTAGTAATAGCTTCAGAAGAGCTTACAATCTAGAGCAGTGTTTCTTGACCTTTTCAACATAGGGGAACCCTTTAAATAACTTCTGGGTCTTTGGGCAGGTCTTCAGTTCTGGATAACTATGCACAACTGGCAAATATCAGATATAGATGCCTCTTATGTGCAAAATGGGGGCAACTTTTACCGGAAGAACCTTTAGGCCAGTGTTCTTCAACCTTTTTACTTGGGGGAACCCTTTAAAATTACGTTCAGTTCTTAAGGAACCCCTACTATAATTAGCATGGTGGTCAGTAGGAAAAATGTCTATTACAATGCTGGTTAATGAGAAGAATGTTTCCCTTACAGATTGCCAAAAGGATCATTGGTGTCACTGGTAACTGACCTGAGAGATCCAAACTCCTCATTGCTCAAGGAACCGCTTGAAACCTCTAGTTGAGTAAAGAAGATCCTAATTCTTTTCTGCTGCAGTTAGGTAACAATTACAGGTTTCCAAACTTCCTCTAACTCAGGGGTGTCAAACTCAAATACACAGGGCCAAAGTTAAAAACTTAGACAAAGTCACGTGACAAACTTGACACTGAAATTGCACCGCTACTACAATTCCCTGCGTCTATAAAACAGTCCAATGCGGGGCCACACATAGGCAGAGAGGCTGCTGGTCCATAGACGCAAGTGATGCCGGAAATTGTAGTAGTGGCGTTATTTCAATGCAGCGGTGGGCCAGTTGCAATTCATATTTAAGATTCCTTTGGGGCCCAAAAAAAAGACGTTGAGGGCCAGATTTGGCCCGCGGTACAGAGTTTGACACCCCTGCTCTTACTGGACTGGACAATTAAAGAAGAAGCAGCAAAATTATATGTTAATCTTTATGTCACTTTGCTGGCTATTGGGAAGAATGTCTTTCTTACAGACAAAATAATCAAACTGAACTGGAAGTCACAAATTGCTCAAGGAACCTCCGACAACCTCTGGAGGAACCCTGGTTGAGAAACACTGATGTAGAGAGAATGGGTCAGTGCAAAGGAAAATGCCTAGGTCACATCCATAGGTTTTATTTACTACAAGGGGGCAACAACGGCTGCCACTACCCTTACAGCTGGGACACATCCTACATTCTAAACAAAATGAGGCAGTATTTTCCTATTTTGTTATATAACATAGCCTCCTTTAGGCTTATCATGGTTCAAAAAGGACAATGAATCCCAATCCATGGTAGGAACAGATGATTGGTTGTGCCTTGTCAGATAGTAAGGAGGAAGGAGGAGGAAGCTAGTGTTGTTAGACTTTTTCTCTAGTTTTCTTCTAGTACTGTCAAGCCAAATTCTGCATGCTCCTGACCTGATTTATTAAAAGACTGGAGAGGATATACTATCATGGGAGAACCTGGGTTTTCCAGCAAACTGGAATGGATTTTATAAAATCATGATTAATCATCAATCCTGCTTTATCAGCTAGGTTTACCCATGATACTATGGAGAGCTTTATTAAATCAGGCCATCTGTGTCTGAATACTATTCAAGTCAATGTGTAAAAAATTCAACTAA
>NW_027319433.1:0-4002 GCF_032062135.1 Pyxicephalus adspersus
ATCCGTCATCACAGACAGTTATTTAAACATTTACTTTCCCATTTTTGCTTTATTGCCTCGGATTTCTTCCTAGTACCAAATTCTGCAGGAAGCCGATAGATTCATCCTATGAGGAGGCAGCATGTAATATTCTTTTATGAGGTGACAAGCTTGAAGAACCAGCATCCCCCCATACAGCTAAAGACTGGCTGAGAAAAATAGGTGCATAACAAATGTGAGCTGATAAAGGTTTTGTGAGCAAACTTCAACAATAATAAACACTACATTTACTGGAAGCAGGCGCTGTGCCAGGTATTTTGCTGAATGTCCGCATTCATCTGAGAACATCTTTCATCTTTGCAGGGCTAGTTGGTGCAGGCCCTAAGTTTTCTTGGTGATTGCCTGGGCCCACGTCTTTGTGTACTGGACGAGTTTCCAGTTCCGGTTGTTTACTATTGCTAATTCTGATTTTTAAAATGGGGGTAGATTCTAAAGAAAATCTTTTTTTTCAAAGCCAGGGTATTTCTGATTAAAGCAGCCTGTGATCAGCTAGGTCCTATATTTATTATTATTATTATTATTATTATTATTATTATTCAGGATTTATATAGCGCCTACATTTTGTACTGTACATTAAATAGGGGTATGGCAGATACAGACGGGGACACAGGAGGAAGAAGACCCTGCCCAGAAGAGCTTACAATCTAGAATGTACTGGCAAAGTCTCTTCTGCAATAAAATAACCTTACCTGCCCGATCAGTTTTTTTTTTTTTTTTATAGTACAGTTGACAATCGAAAATCCGGCCATCGATAATACGGATCCTTCAGTTTTCTGGCGTAAATTTAGGATTACATTTTTAATACAGGGATTGTAGTACACTGTTTGGCCACTTGTGTTTTGATGGCACTGTTGTACAGAAACAGCTGTTTCATGCTAAAATAAATACTTAAAACATGTTTTGATGTCCCTGCCGCCCTGCTCTCTGGAACTGTGCCAGATGTCCACCGTGCTGCGTGAGAAAGACTGGCCTGTTCATGGAGGTAAATAAAACCTTCAAAAATCCAGATTTTCCCAATATCCAGCACTCCTCCGGTCTGAGGGTTTCTGGATTTTTGATTGTCAACTGTGCATTTGTCTGTCCACATTTCGTCACCACCACCTTCTCTTCCTTGATTTACAATCTTTAGCCAACCTGATTGTATGGGCTAGGATAACGCAACTACCACACAAGTGTGCAGGATTCATTCAGTCCTGGCAGCCGCAGGGGAAGCTGGTGTGTGCAGCCACATACAGAAAAATGTGAATACATTCTAACAACAGATGGTATCATACTTGCCCAATTAAGTCTCCAAAATGCCATCCCTTTACCACAACCTCTAGGGTTCACAACGATACAAATGAATAAAAATATCATACCTGAATAACCCCGTCAATTAAATGGCAAGTGGTACACATCCATCTCTGCAGCCTTTTAAAAGCCAGAAGGTAGCTATAATGGGGAAACGTTTTAGGGGATGTTAGTCACAGATGTTCCCCACTTGTACCTATATTTTTGGTTTCTTACAAATCTTCCCATTCCCTGATTGAAGTTCAGAATGTTAGATAAGTGGACAAGAATGTATAACCGGGCAGGGAAACCCACTTTAATGGGCAGAGTGTTTTATGTTCTAATGATGCTGTAGTAATGAAATTGTAAGGGGATAATGTGCCCGCCACTTGCACCTATATTTTCAGTTTTGTACCCCCACTCTCAGAAGTTGGGCTTCAAAGAAGAGAAGCAGACAGTAGTTTTATAGGTATAGATTTGTGACAGGTAGGTATATATTTAGGGGCCCCACCCCAATGCTTCTTGGTTTGTTAGTGGCTCTGGGGTCCCCAATTTGCACTTTCAATTTAGGACTCCTAGTTGTACTTTCCTCAGCAACCCCAAAGTTCAATTTTCATAACTTTTTACATTTGTGACCCCAATATCTTGAAATTCTTTAAAGCTGGGGGGCTGAAATTGTAATAACTAGTATCTATGAGGGTCACCTGTACACCCTAAAAATTACAGGTCATTGTGACATACATATTAGGAGATATGGAGGTTTGTACACACAGAGCTGTGAGGATGCAGAATTCACACACAGCTGAAGGTGGATACATTTCACAGGCAGAGCTTGTGCTATGAGATGGGGGCGGGGCTGCCTGTGTCTCCTTCACATGAAGGCTGAACTGTGTGTGCTCACCTCTCATCGGCAGCAGCAACCCTCTGAACGGATGACACAGAGCAGCTTCACTGAGATCCATGAATCCGAGGATGAGAGCTGGGTGGGGTATTCAAATCAGCCGGGCGGAGCAACCGGCTAAAAACCTCTGGGGAGAACTATGATTGCACTTTTTATATTCCCACTTTATTTGAATTTGTGTTTAGCCATACATATTTGCTAAATACAGAGTAGATGTGTCATATGGATAGAGCCACTTGTATACTGTATCCCAAAAATAAGAGAGAGAAAGTTACAACTAGTGCACAAATCTTAGCGCTGTTGTGTCAAGGGTAAAAAACCTTTTGGAAAAAGGAACATCAGACGGCTTGTTCACCAGTTGAATAAACGTCTAAATAAAAGTTGAAAGCCTGGTGTCAAGCGTATCATTCACTTACATATTAGTTATGTACACACATGCAATAATTGGCGTTGGAAATTACTTTTATTGATCTTTCCAACTACAAAAGACTGAACGATGCATAAACAAGTGCTGTACATACAGCACCCTCCTGCTCTATGTAGAGGGGAGAACGATGGAGTGGCACCCAGCTGCGCTCTCTCCCCTTGAGTCTCATTAGGATCGGATCCATGAACGACATGGGACGAGTACTGTACACATGCCTGATTCTCGTCCCTTCTTAGCCCTGAGGCGATTATTGGATGAGAATCATCGGATGTGTGTTTATAGCCTTGGCTCTTTCTAGTTCATTCAGGGAAAGATCATGTGTACTAAACTGCGCTTTCACCATCCTGAACAGAAAAAGCTATGGCGGCGATAAAAGAATCGGGGTGCCAGTAAAGGCCGGAGCTGGGAACAGCAAGCAAATGCAGGGTCAGATTGTAGGTGGTGGTAGAGGGCACACAGCAGGGATTTATTGCTTTGTGTACTCAGTCCTATTTGTTGGACCCTGGAAGTGAGATTGTTGAGAGCAGGTGAAGAACATGGGGGGGTTTGGTAGTATCATTATGGTCTTCGTTAAAGTCACCTTGCTACTATGTTCAACCAAAGACTGTGTGTGTGTGTATAAATGTATGTATATGTGTGGTGTGTGTGTGTGTGTATATATCTTCATGCGCAGTACTTGCAACATGGATCAATTTATTTCCCGCTGTCCCATATATATAGTATATATAGCGCAGTACTGCGCCAACCAGCTGCGTAGGCGCATGAAGATTTTTGAACCTGGAAACTGAATTCAATTTCCGTCCTAATATACTGAACGTCATAAGTAGTTGCTGCGCGGCTTCAAAAGTCTTTGCCTGCGCAGCTGGTTGGTGAAAGGTGCTGTACTCGCAACACAGATCAGTTCATTTCTCTCTCTCTCTAAATCTATATCAATATGACTGGCAGTGAGTATGGTGCAGTCAATGGGGAGGGTCAGGTAACATCCCCAGTATTCCCCCAAATCCTCCCCCTGGGGCGTGTTTATACTTTTACTCCGTGATCTCACTAAATACTGTGAAAGATAGAGAATATCTCCCAATTCGGGTCCTGGACAGCGAGTGTTCCCAATGTCCAAACGAGGGACGCATGCATGTGTGACCTGCAGGGATTGCCTGCACAGTCACATAAGTGGTGTCTAATTATAAGTGGATGCCTCCCGTTCCTCGTAGATAGGAAAGGAAAAAAGAATGTGAGACAGAATTTAGGAGAATAAATGTAACTGATCAGCTATCTGCGTAAAAATTAAAGGTTAACCTTGGGTGGTTTGATCAAACAAATTTAGATATGTTCTAAAATTAGATTATGCCTTAGTTAATGATTGGATAAA
>NW_027319434.1:0-4001 GCF_032062135.1 Pyxicephalus adspersus
GATTTTTTTGCTGGTATAGTAGATCGAAGCAGATGGAAGCGCAAAGGATACGTGACACCCAAGAGTTTCCCGGAGGTCACTTATCCCGGGAGGCTTTTGGGTGCTCCTTCTGCGCATGCCCAATGCATGCACAGAAAGAAGCCTTTTTGCGCAAATAGAAAAATTTGCCGATCTCATGCATGCGCAGTGAGATCGGCAAATTTTGTTTCATCCTACGTCACCCAACCCAGGCGCAAGATCTTGTGACGTAGGATGAAACAAAATTTGCCGATCTCACTGCGCATGCATGATATCGTCAAATTTTTCTATTTGCGCCAAAAGGCTCCTTTTGTGCATGCCCGAAATGCTTGGGCATGCACAGAAGGAGCACAGATACGGATGAAGAGCCCGGAAGAAGAGGAGAAGATGGCGGGGGACAGATGCCAGAACGACGTGGGACCAGATGCAAGACACAGATGGATGGATCAGACTGCCCTGCGGGAATTTAGGAGTAAATGTTTTTTTTTTTTTTTTTTGGCTCTTTTGAGCTTAGTTCCTCTTTAAATTGTTGCAAACAGAGAGGTAGCAAATTAAAACATTGTTATTACAACACAAGAATAGTTATTCACGCCTTTTGGGCTGGATTTTTTTGCTGGTATAGTAGATCGAAGCAGATGGAAGCGCAAAGGATACGTGACACCCAAGAGTTTCCCGGAGGTCACTTATCCCGGGAGGCTCTTGGGTGCTCCTTCTGCGCATGCCCAAGCATCTCGGGCATGCACAGAAAGAAGCCTTTTTGCGCAAATAGAAAAATTTGCTGATCTCATGCATGCGCAGTGAGATCGGCAAATTTTGTTTCATCCTACGTCACCCAACCCAGGCGCAAGATCGGGTGACGTAGGATGAAACAAAATTTGCCGATCTCACTGCGCATGCATGAGATCGTCAAATTTTTGTATTTGTGCAAAAAGGCTTCTTTCTGTGCATGCCCGAGATGCTTGCATGCCCGAGATGCACAGATACGGATGAAGAGCCCGGAAGAAGAGGAGAAGATGGCGGGACACAAAGCGCCAGCTTCGGGACAGATGCCAGAACGACGTGGGACCAGATGCAAGACACAGATGGATGGATCAGACTGCCCTGCAGGAATGTAGGAGTAAATGTTTTTTTTTTTTTGGCTCTTTTGTGCTTAGTTCCTCTTTAAATTGTTGCAAACAGAGAGGTAGCAAATTAAAACATTGTTATTACAACACAAGAATAGTTATTCACGCCTTTTGGGCTGGCACTTGACTTTTAAAAGGGTGAACCTATTACTATTTTAATTACCAACAAAAAAAAGTCTGCTTGTAATTCAAAACTAAAAGACATGTCAGTTAAGGCTCCTCAGAGCTTCTGATCTTGTTTGGGAATTACTTTCCTCCTTCCCTTACCATGATTTACTCTAACACTATCTCCTCCTCCACAAATTCATACTTAATGAGATCTGATAGTCACTATTTCACTGAAAGTTTGTATATGCCAGCGAAAGATATAAAGTACCTGTGCTATACAACCTCGTATACTATTAAAGTATAGACAAGCCCTATAAAAGTGTAGGGGGCTGTACTGCAGATTTGGGGGCAGTGGATGTAAAATGAATGGTACAGCATTGCCCATCAGATCCCAATAAACATAAATCTGTGGAGGTGGAAGAGAACTGAAATTAGGTCAGGGGTGGGGTGCATATTATTGAAAAATACACCTATTCATTAAAGCTCAATCAAACTGAAAATTGAACTAAGCAAGTTCTTAAGACATTTATGTTGATTAATGTAGGTTATAAATATTATCTTTTGAAATTAACGTTTAAATTCAAAAACATATTATGCAGCTGTGTTTGGCTGATAGCAATTAACCTAATCATACAGACTTAAGACTTCCCTCGCCTTTAAGTTTTCAGTGTTTCTAGTTTCCTGCAGATTTTGCAATTACTCACCACCTACTACCTGTAAACTACAAGAGCTTCCTTCTACTGTAATGCAGGGATGCTGAGAAATGTAGTCAGGATTAACATGGTCATACTTAACTGGCCTGCCCAGCAGCTGAATCTAGAGATGATAGAAATTGGGATGTAGTACAGTGTACAAGCACATTTGCCTTATGGCATGTGGCATGTTCTGTCCACAAATTTGCCTCTGGAATGCAAATGTTATCGACCCAATTGCCACTAGAAAATTACATTTTTAGGTTTGTTTTAGTGTCCTACAGTGCATCACTGCATCATTTTCTCCACTATTGGCAATGAGAATCTAGTACAAATGTATACAACCTGCCCAAATAATGTTTTGTTATTTTAAAGTTATCTGGTTCAATATTCAGACCTGTGAATTCAGGTTACAGCTATGTAAAATATAAATTCTATGGAATTTAGAACTTTGGTTAGCAAAACGCCAATGAGCACATACTCTAGCTGCCTTGCTGGAGAAGGTGGGACCGCTAACTATTTTTCTGCTTCCATTGTATGACATCCTTATATCCCTAGGACCAGATTCCCAGGAGCACTTATTAGTGCCCTTACATAAAGGCGTTACAATATGTCCACTCATTGTACATATCATCTTTATTATTTCCTATACAGCTATGAGATTTATTGTTTGGAATGGCTAAGGAAAAAACTTGCTCTTAATAATTTGTACAAATCCACTCCTACTTTATTCACACTCCATCTGATCCTCCTTCAGAATGTTTACATTAGCATAGCCAGTTTGTAAGCTAACATGGAAGAACGGACCTTTGAACTTAATGTGCAGATATTTACACAATATACAGTATGTGACAGAAAAAGCCCCAGTGGTCAATAATTACCAAAATGGTAATGAATACCACATAGGTTAAGGTCAAATAAACTAAATTTTAAAAGCAGTGTCCTGGAAAAGCAAAACTAACTCATAAACGCAATTCCTATATTTTTACTGCTGGTGGGCTATGAATTTAAAAAAAAAATGAATAGTTCAGATTTGTAAAAGTTAGTGAGGGTCTACTTTAAATTAGTTCAAAACTACATACTGTATTTGTAAAAAAAAAATATAAAACATTAAAGTAAAATTTGTATTAATATAGACAAGATTAAAAGACTATAGACAAGCTAAAAAAAAAATCTGTCAGACTGAAAATGCTAAATAACTAAATGTTTTTGTATGGCAGTATGTACAAGTACCAAATTCAGTTGCTATGTGATGCACAAGCTTCATAAAAGGTCCCTTTGTTATCCCGGACTGAACCGAATCCTCCTTCATCTGTGTCCAATATGCTCCCCCTCGCAGGCACTGCAGATCACAGTGGGACGGTTTGAGCAGCAGAAGCAGTGCTTCAATCCAGAAGGCAGTGCGTGAGATTGGGTGAAGTCAGGTGATGATTGACAAGTGATAGGCTTGTGTCAATACAGATAACCACGCTTCCTAACATCATCTCATTGTTCAAGTAGGCACAGCCTACATGTGTCCACCCTGCTCTGATTTCAGGAGCAGAGCAGCATTATTGTCCCCACCACATCTGTATGAAATGGACTGGCTGGCAGTATTTGTTGGTCCAAGGAAAATGGTGTTATATGGTGGAAAAAATGTGTTTAAGCATATACTATTTAACAGAAGACCATTGTTGTACTTTAAAGCTCTGGGCAGATATAAAAGGCACAAACAGCTGCAGCTCTGTAATCAATAAATGTATTTTTTTTAGTTACAAGCAGTATAGGTAACTGGTATTGACCTCATCCAGTCCTTTATAGCAGTGCTGGAATGAGAGAGAAGGAAGCAGTATAAGGAGCCAGTCAATATGCCAACGAGGATCATGTTAATTGGAGGGGACCTGTGATGTGCATACTTATTTCTGTCAGTGCTTACCAACTTGGCACCTAGCATTCTTGGAAAGTCACTAGCAACACCTTGCGTACAACTTTCATGACAGGTTTACAGAACAGCAAGGTGACTGGGCATGCCTTTAATATAAATACATGGTTGAGTTGAAAAAATAGGTTATATCTCAAT
>NW_027319435.1:0-4001 GCF_032062135.1 Pyxicephalus adspersus
GGATTTCCTCTGGGCATTTCAATTTCCTCCTACATCCCAAAAACATGCAATCAGGTTAATTGGCTTCCCCCAAAATGACCCTAGACTATATTAAAGACATATGACTATGGTGGGACTTTCCTTTGAGAGACAGCTAGTGAAACAACTAAAGACTTTGTACAGCGCAGTGTAATATGTCGGCACCATATAAATGCTGGATAATAATAAACATAATACTACCTTCCTGGTATTTTCTGACCATTCTAACTATAGAAGCAGACTTGTGTTAATATGTTCAGGTTGCATTCTGTTCCTTGTTTTAGGACTACGGAATCTGTGAGAAGGTACAACGTGTCTGTCTGCTTGTAGTCAGCCCATAACATTACAGATTACATGCCTCCTGCCTGTCCCTCCATTGTCAACTTGTGTCCAAAAGTATGCCTGTTCCAGAACAGACAATGTTAGGGATAGGAGTGAGGTCAGGTGTTATTGGGATAGAAAAAACTGAGCTAATGTGGTGATGACAGTAGAGGCAACCATGTAATCGGTGGTGAAGGCCTTGGTGTAGTCAAGGTAACCAATGGCTGGTAAAAGATTGTTGGGAGCAGGGATGGATAAGTGAGGTTGGATTGGTGGTGTGTGCAGGCACAACAATGATGGGAGGCTACATTTTTTGCAAAACAGTGAACATGAAGGGTGCAGAGCTTACAGAATGGGTGAATGGGACAAGAGCATCGGAGGGCGAAAGCGGGGCCTGGGGCATGCATTGTACTTGCAGGGTAGGTAAAGTAGTTGATGGTATGTTGTGGTAGTGGAGTGGTCTGAACAAGGCGTGTGATTGCTGGCAAAGTAGTGAGAAGGGTTGTAGTGTTGTTGAGTGCTGAAGGGCCCCTTGGTGCAGTGGTGACACATGTAGAAGATCACATTGGTGCAGTGGTGACTCGTAGAGGATCACATTGGTGCAGTGGTGACTCGTAGAAGATCACATCGGTGCAGTGGTGACACATGTACAGGATCACATTGGTGCAGTGGTGACACATGTAGAGAAAGGTGCAGAATTGGTGCAATAATGTAGAAGTGTGTGTTGGTGCAGTGACGTTAAATATGAAAGTGCTGCCAATGCAGTGACAGTGAATAGTGAAGTGCATGTCAGTGCAGTGGTGGTGAGTAAAGAAGTCAATGTTATTTGATCTATCATTTCTTATTGCAACCTGATAAATTAAGCCCATGGCCTTCAGTTACTTTTCTGGATAGAATTGAAACTGAAAGGTTTTAAAACTCAATGGATATTCAAGAAGAAGAAAAAAGTGGGAGAAAATAAAAGGCTATTTAAGGCATTCTGTAGAATTGGAACAATCTGTACACGAATTAAACAAGATGGAAAATTTCCAGATGAGAAAGAAATTAAAGATTCAAGCCTGATGAGAGATTCAGGACTGTATGCTAACAGGTCATATACATATCACCACTGCAGCAGAAATGTCAGCATTATAATGCCTATGGATTAAACAAGAACACTGAAAGAACTTGGCAGCCACAGGAAATAAGTCAAATTAAAGTTGCTTTTGTATGTCACTGATGACTTTTTAAGGAAGCTCCTGTGTTTTATACATAACCCTGACATGTGATCTCTTGACTGGGTCACATCAGCTTCAATTACCTAATGTGTTCATTACCAACCAGCTAACCTAACCTCACATTTGTCCTTTTCCTAGTTCAGAGGTAAACCTGTTGCTGCAGATTAACGACGGTGAAAGATAAAAGTTCTCTAATGCAGTATCCAGTTTTATCATTCTTATCTAGAAATCTATTTATAAAGCAGTAAATGTGACTTTCACTAAACATTCTTTGAGAATGAATTATTACCCCTCATTTAAAATAAACACATGAACATGGAAGTTTCATCTGCAGATAATGTTTGCTATATGTCAGATTTAATGCTGGTCTCCTAAGAGTTTTAATGACATAACTCACCCAAAATATACATTACATAGCGCCATCATATTACGCAGCGCTGCACAAAGTCCATAGTCATGTCACTAACTGTCCTTCAAAGGAGCTCACAATCTAATGTCCCAACATAGTATTTGTCCTTTATACAGTCCAAGGTCAATTTTGGGGGAAGCCAAATAACCTAACTGCATGTTTTTGGAATGTGGGAGGAAACCGGGGTACCTGGAGGAAACCCAGCAAACCTGGGGAGAACCTGCAAACTCCATGCAGATAGTGTCCTGGTCGAGATTCGACTTACCTTTGAGCGACTGTGCTGCCTTTGATTGATATGGTGTGTTGGGTCACCTACAAGGTTTTTTTTTTCCTTTGGATTTCATAGGATATCCTTGTCATAACATTGTACATGTGATGAGGACAATAATAATATTGGCTGTCCAGCAATAGGTTCCTCTCACCATCAAGTAGAGGCTTGATGCCATTGCAGTAACTGAATGGCTTGAAGTCCGAATGAGTGGTCCTCCCAATCCCAAAAACAGTGCTGGCAAGAGACCTGAATGCTGAATAAGATGAGTATATCTTGCTTGAAGGCGTAATGGAGAAACATCCTGCACTATGGGTTGTAGTAGACTAGTAGTAGGGGGTTCCAACACATCTCCTGTTGAGTTAAATCTAATTGGCATGAAGCATAAACTTTAAAGATTAGAGAAACTGCTGCTTCCACACAAAGAGCATGCTCTTCAGACTTGATTTAAAAAAAGCCAGCCCAGGAGAAAGTATTGACGCCATTGGTTCACTATAAAAACAGGCAATTGGCATTTTAAGGGGAGCTCATCAATAGCAGTCCCTGCGTTCCTCTTTTGATTCCTTTAGCTTTAAATCAGACCACATACATAAAAGAGATTTTAGTCTTACTCAAATTATTTTAGTACCAATTTTTACATGCCAGTGGTTATGCTTTTTTCCTTTGACAAAAACTTTTAGCTTCTAGTGACTTTTTGTTTTTTACAGTTTTGCTTTAAATTACTAGAAATAAGAACTGCCTTGGGGGCTAACAGGGAGATTTTCCCAACACAACAAGTAGGAATCTCTCATAGCCTCCTGTGTCATTTGGTAACAAGCACCATAACCCCATCATATATATAGATTGTTTAGACCAGCTATTCTTAACCAAAGTTCCATGTAACCCACGCGTTCCTCCCAAAGTTGCAATGGGCTCTTTCAGTTGTGACTAATTGGCCTCTTATAGGATGGCGCCTACATAAATCTACCTTTTTTAACTGTAAAGGTGGCATTGTGACCACTAATGTATTTTGGGTGGCAGGTGAAATTTCTTCCCTCTATTAACCAATGCAAATAGCATTTTTTTTCCTATTAATTGATTATAGCAGGGGTTCCTTGATGCCTGAAATTATGAAAATACTAAGTGTTCTTTAGGAGTAAAACAATTCAGACACATTGTTTTAGACCAGGGGTTCTCAGAGGTTGCGGGGGGTTCCTTGAGCAATGAGCAGTTTGGACCTATCAGGTCAGTTTTAGTGGCACCAATGATGTTTTAGGCCATCTGTAAGGGTGACATTCTTCCCAATGGCCAGCAATGTAATCATTCACTTCCAAACAGCCTTCTCCTAACCTAAAATTAATATCCAGATCAGTGTTTCTCAACCAGAGTTTATGCAATAAGCATTTAGTGCTTCAGGACAGTTTAAGAGACCCCAATTATGTTTTTGGCCATCTGTAAGGGTGATATTCTTCCCAATGGCCAGCAATGTAAGAGGAATTCTTCCCACTGACCATCACACTTATATATTGAGCTATAGTAATCATAGAAAGGGTTCCCTAAGGATCAGAAAGTTATTTCAGGGGTTCTCCCTTGTTAAAAATGTTGAGAAAGGCTGCTTAATAAAATACTGTAAAATTAAACTGAAGCAAACAGATTAACTTGTCATTCTTGTAAAGCGGTCAGCAGTTGCTGCAGGGTTATTGTTCTTCACACATGCAAGATTTGTCAGTTACTATATGAAAGAATGTCTTCTGAATGTTATGGCATATATGCAAGACTAAGCATGACC
>NW_027319436.1:0-4001 GCF_032062135.1 Pyxicephalus adspersus
TTATAAAAATAAAATGATCATAAATACAAAAAAGTCTAACATCTACAAGACAATGTCAAAAAATGTCTGAAAAAGGTGCAATCAATTTTGTTGACTTAAAGTCAAAAAGTGCTCTTAATGAATCCCCCCAGGCACTCTTTAGGTAGCAATCTCTCAGATTAAAGAGTACCTAAACTAAGAATTTTTATATAAAAGGGTAGACAACCCTTTAATTTAAAGTAAAAATTTTGTTTGTGTGGAACGTGGAAGAAGAGAGGAGAAGATGTCAACACCTAACACTCCCTCTGCGCCGGGCCGAAGACAAGTACTGGGATGACACGGGACCCGATAGAAGAAACCTAACGATAGACAAACTGATCTGCGGGATTGAAGGTAAGTGTGATTTTTTTTAATTTGGGTTTACTTCCACTTTAACTCCACTCTAAACAAAGCTTTCAAATTAGGCCATAAGAAAAAAGATCAAATGTAATTGTATTAAACAAATGTAATGTATTAAAAGTGCATTTTCCTGGAACTAAACTGCCATTAGTTGGATTAGAATAAGTTCCATATCCTTCTGCTGTCTGAGTATCCAAGTGTTTATCTGACTTTTTCAGGGGACATGTCCTTACATAGTTACATATTAACATAATTACATAGTAGTTTAGGTTAAAAAAAGACATAAGTCCATAAAGTTCAACCACTAGAGAAATATATCCCAGATATAAAACCCTACAAGACATAGTTGGTCCAGAAGAAGACAAAAAACCCCTTGGTACAATTTGCTCCAACAGGGGAAAAAATTCCTTCCTGATTCCATGAAGCAATCGGATGTTCCCTGGATAAACAGTCTGTTATCTTTACTTTAAAGGAACACAGGTGACACAGGAAGCGACAGGAGGCACAGGTGACACATGGACACCACAGACACAGGGAACACTTGAAGAGCACAAGGGAACAGACAGAGAAACACCGGACTGGGCAACAAAGGATTAACACAGGAGCTGGACAGGGAAAGCACTGAATTTATCAACAAGTGTCGAGGAAATGCTCAGCAGAGCAAGGAGGCTTGGCAATAGCGGAGACACATTGCAAAAGTACAGAGAGCTGTTTCTGAGCTAAGTAGCCAAGGTTGATTAGGAGGCTATTTCCTGATTGGCCGGCGGGAGGGGCGATACTGATTAAATCTGGAAGAGCAAGCACACCTGGACTCAGAACTGCCTGCATGCGCAGGAGAAAGGCACTTGCACTTTAGCAAAGAAGAGGTAAGAGTGACAAAATAAAAAAATAACAAAAAGATAGACACTGCTATTAGCCGGCAAATGCTTTCAATCAGATCCATTCCAGGTTTGCTGGATCACCCAGTATCACCCATGATCTTCCCCACTCTCTGAGAGCCTAAATAAATCAGTCCCATTGCCATCCCTTGCTGGTTCCTGATAACAAGAAAAAACTTTCTCAGATACCTGCTCAAATATTTAAACCAAAATGTTCAAGGAAACAGTGTGAATGGGCCATAATATCTAATCAGGTGACCCAAGAGTCCAAAAGCAGGTCAGCATTGGAACCCCAACACAAGCTAAGACCATGAAACTGGTGATAGGTTTTCTTTAAACACCACATGGAATGTAGACCTAGCATAAGTTACAATGAAACACCATACTTCCAGCAGTTCACCTCAGATAACTGTGCCTAACAGCAGGGAAATTACAAAACATATATACTCGCTTTATTACATTTTGCAAATATCTCTGGAGATCAATTCAAATGTGGTAAGAACCTGGGAGACATATATTTCCATTTCAAATTGTCCCAAAATAAACACATTTCATCTAAATCTCCTCTGAAAAAATAAGGTTTTGTTCTTTTATGGAACACAAAGAAGTTTATTTTGTATTACTCTTGAAAAAGAGTTATGAAAAATAATAGTTTACCGTGCTTCATTCTGCAGATCATCAATTCATCCTATGTGGAAAAGGGCCCCTAATACTTTGAAACTCCAGCCCTGTCTGACCCCTTAATAGGTAAGCACTAAAAAAATTAATACAACACATACAATTGCTACACAAGTCATTAGTTTACAAATACTTTTCAATTTCAATCTAGAAAAAAAAAATTTTCTCTGGTTGATGATGAAATATTACTGTCACAGCCCCGTTACTGGGTAAAGCATTTTTTTTAAATGTGAGACAATAAAAAATATATCAAATAAAAAAGTCCATTATAAAGATAAGATGTTTGTCTAATTTGTGGCTTGGTAACAAATGGATGGGAGAATGAATAAGGCTTTTATTTGTTGTGATATTGAAAAATGTTGCAATGCTTTTTAAAAGACACAATAATCTCAATAATTTTTAATGGAAATGAACATCAGTGAATGTTTCTATAGACAGTAGAAAGAATGAATGCTATATAGACGTTGGCTATCTTGCATGATGGACAGTCACATTGTGGGACAGACTGATGAATGTCTAATATCTCATACACCCATTAGGTTTCCATCCCTAAAGGATTGTGTTGGGATTGTGTATGAGGACTCCTATTGGCCTATATAAAACTGCTCACTTTTTTACTCCAAGTTTATAAACTTTTTTACCTCTCTTATAAAAGTGGGATCCAGTTTTGTTCCCCAGTGATCAGGTTTCTTAAAATTAATAGCAGAGGTCCCATAATACAGGGGATCAGAAACTCGACTGAAAGCTCCATTGCAAGTCACACAGCTCATTCACAATGTGGCTGCATATGCTACTTTGTAAAGTGTGGATCGTGGCAAAAGTGATGATCAGGGTCACAAAAGTTACAATCATGGTTAAAAAAATATATACACTGATCTCCACCATTTTTAATTTCTAAGTGGTGATTTCCAAATACTTCCTCAAGTGGTAATCAGGTCTTTTTAGCAATGAATATGCTGGTAAATAGTAAACCTCATTGATCATTCAAAAAGTAGCAATTTTTTAGGTATTCAAGTAAAAATAAGACTACTTTTCTGGAGACCTGTCAGATTGCCCTTTAATAAATGTGTGTTAAATATTTGCCACCAAAAGAGTCAGGCTTTCTTTATATATACTACAATTAGTATCAGTTAAAATTATTCATTTTATTTAAAATCAACATTCACAATGAAAGAGAAATATACAACAAAGAACAATAAAAACAAACTTATGTTATACAACCTCATACATTGATGAGAAATAGACAATATTAATAGACATAGACAAAACTAATGGTAACGAGTTTCGCAGATCACTGTCTGCTTCGTCCGACCAAAGTACTAAAAAAAGAGATAGTCATCAATTGTAGTAGGTGAGTAGAATAATTAGTAGTGGATTATTACAGATCATATAAATTTAAAAAGAAGATATAAAGAAATATATATATATAAAAAAATATGTGTGTGTGTGTCACTATTCAAGTGAAACAAATGCCAGAATGCCAAAGACTTTTATGGGACCATAATAGAGATAAGCTCTGGTCCATTTCTTGGCCCCATAGAAGTCTGCACATGAGCAGATTTGCAATCAGAACTCCAGAGACCTTTGTGGGACCAGCAGACAGATGAGCTCTGGTCCATCTCCTGGACCTCTAGAAGTCTGCACATAGGCAGACTTGCAATCAGAACCCTATAGACCACTATGGGATCAGGAGAGAAATCAGCTCTGGTCCAACTTCTGGCCCAATAGAAGTCTGCACATAGGCAGACTTGCGAACAGAGCCCTAGAGACCTCTATGAGACCAAGATACAGATAAGCTCTGGTCCATCTCCTGATCCCATAAAAGTCTGCACATGAGCAGGCAGCAGAGGACCATTTGGATGATTTTATTCTTAAGATAAGAGATAAACAAATGAAAGAATAATTACAGCCTATACTTTTTTTTGTTTGGTTTAAAATGTGTAAATAAAGGATGACAACCCCAGAAATGGGGGGTTTCTCCTAACTCTTGTACTTGCCATCAGACAGCCTAATGCTTTTGGGGTGTAGATCTTCTAGAGCAGTGGTCCCCAACGTTTTGGACGTCAC